>NW_020862252.1:0-13071 GCF_003713205.1 Coffea eugenioides | reverse complement strand
GTAAGGAGGCCCACTGGAGTCTTCCTGGGCTTGGACCAAAGTGCAAGTTGCTTGATTGATCCTTTCCAAGCCTTCAATATCTCTATAGCCTCCATGTTGATCGTGGACAACTCGAACAAGGGCTTGGAGGGATTCCTTGAATAGCTTGGCCCGTGCACGTGTGACTGGGCCTAATGGGACTTGGACTGGGCCCTGGTTCATGCACACATCAGTCCCCTCCTCTTGTGAAGGATTTGCCCTCAAATCTGAATCCTCCTCACCAAGAAACGGGCTCAAGTCTGCGACATTGAAGGTCGCGCTAACATTGTACTCCCCAGGTAGCTCCAATTTGTAGGCATTGTCATTAACCCGGTGGAGCACACGAAAAGGTCCATCCCCTCTGGGGGATAATTTGCTTTGTCGCTGCTTGGGGAACCTCTCTTTGCGTAAGTGTAACCAAACCCAATCACCAGGCTCGAAGATCATTTTGCGGCGGTGCTTGTTAGCCTGCTGGGTGTATTGCTGAGTACGCCTTTCAATGTTTGCTCGAACAGCTTCATGTAACCTGCGCACAAAATCGGCCTTCTTTTTCCCATCTAAGCTTGTGTGCTCAGAGGAGGGTAAGGGTACTAAATCAAGAGGGGTTAGCGGGTTAAAGCCATAAACAATCTCAAAAGGTGAGTAGTGTGTAGCACTATGAACAACTCGATTGTAGGCGAATTCAACATGAGGCAAACACTCTTCCCAAGTCTTAAGATTCTTTTTAATCAATGCCCGAAGTAGTGTGCCAAGTGTGCGATTGACAACTTCAGTTTGTCCATCGCTTTGTGGATGACTGGTGGTGGAGAATAGTAACCGGGTGCCAAGTTTAGACCACAGAGTCTTCCAAAAATAACTCAGAAATTTCACATCCCTATCACTAACAATGGTCCTAGGCATACCATGCAGACGGACAATTTCTTTGAAGAATAGAGTAGCAATATGAGATGCATCGTCAGTTTTGTGACATGGAACAAAATGAGCCATCTTAGAAAACCTATCAACCACCACAAAGATGGAGTCATTACCTCTTGGCGATCTAGGCAAACCTAGAACAAAGTCCATAGACAAGTCAACCCAGGGATGGTGAGGGATAGGTAATGGGGTATACAAGCCATATGGATTTGTTGTGGACTTTGCCTTGTGGCAAGTAGCACACCTACCAACCATGCGGTCAACATCCCTACGCATATGGGGCCAGTAAAAGTGCTCTTGCAACATAGCCAGTGTCTTGGCAATGCCGAAGTGGCCCATGAGACCACCACTATGTGCCTCTCGAATCAAAAGATCACGAATGGAAGAGTTAGGCACACACAGTTTATCTACATGGAATAGAAATCCATCATGCAAAAAGTACTTTCCATGCGGATTCTTAACACACACGGCATAGATATCACCAAAGTCATGATCATTAGTGTAGAGGTCCTTTATCATTTCGAACCCAAGCAATTTGGCATCAAGACAGGCAAGCAAGGAGTGTCTACGTGACAAGGCATCAGCTACCACATTTGTCTTGCCAGTTTTGTACTTAATCACATAAGAAAAGGTGTCAATGAAGCTTACCCATTTGGCATGTCTCTTGCTTAATTTAGGTTGCCCTTTGAGGTACTTCAATGACTCGTGATCAGTGTGTATCACGAACTCTCGAGGGCGAAGATAATGTTGCCAGGTCTCCAAGGCCCTCACTAAGGCGTACAACTCCTTGTCGTACGTGGGGTAGTTCAATGCAGCTCCTCCCAACTTTTCGCTAAAGAAGGCACACGGCCTCTTGTCTTGCATTAGGACTGCGCCAATACCTACACCAGAAGCATCACATTCAATTTCAAAGGTATTGTTAAAGTTTGGTAATGCTAACACAGGGGCATGCGTTAGTGTGTCCTTGAGGGCGAGAAATGCTTGGTCTTGTGATTCTCCCCAAAGGAACTTGTCATGCTTCTTTGTCACGGCGGTCAACGGGGCGGCAATAGTGCTAAAATTCTTGACAAATCGCCGGTAAAAGCCCGCCAATCCAAGAAAGCTGCGCACGTCAGGGACGGATGTGGGGGTTGGCCATTGCTCGATGGCGTCAATCTTGGATTTGTCCACCTTGATGCCCTGTGAACTTACTACATAGCCTAAAAACACAAGCTCGTTAGTACAAAAGGTGCACTTCTTGAGGTTGGCGTACAGACGCGCCTGTCGAAGTGTCTCAAGAACTAATCTCACATGCTCTAGATGCTCATGCTCACTACGGCTATAGATCAGGATGTCATCAAAGTAAACAATGACAAACTTGCCAATGAAATGTCTCAACACATGGTTCATTAGTCGCATGAAGGTGCTAGGGGCATTAGTTAAGCCAAACGGCATGACTAACCACTCATAGAGACCATGTTTGGTTTTGAAGGCCGTTTTCCACTCGTCGCCTTCTTTCATCCGAATCTGATGATAGCCACTCCTCAAGTCAATTTTGGTGAAAATAATGGCACCATCGAGTTCATCAAGCATATCATCAAGTCTAGGAATGGGATGACGATATTTGATGGTGATAGCGTTCACAGCCCGACAGTCAGTGCACATACGCCAAGTACCGTCCTTTTTGGGCACAAGTATCACTGGCACAGCACAAGGACTTAGACTTTCCTTTACCCAACCTTTACCTAAGAGGCCATCAACTTGCCTTTGCAGCTCCTTGGTCTCTTCAGGACCCATGCGGTAGGCAGGTTTGTTGGGTAGTGGTGCCCTAGGAATGAGGTCGATTTGGTGCTCAATCCCTCGAATAGGTGGTAAGCCATCAGGGACTTCGTCGGGGAAAACATCCTCAAATTCCTGCAAAAGAACAACCATACTCGTAGGCAATGCCTTATCGAGTTCAGCAACATCTAAAAGCACATGTTTGCAAATCATGAGAAGGACGGGCTGATCAGAATTGACAACTTTCCTAACGTCCTTGGCCTTAATGATCATGTTTTGCTTCCTAGTGGTAGGTGGCGTAAGTGATTTCTCACGCGTCACACTAGGTGTGCTTCCTTGATCCTTGGTCAATGACTCACTTGCAGGGGTGGAGCTGTTGCCAGGGTCGACCGCCTTTTGTCTCCTTCTTTGACGGTCTTGTTCACACTCTCTTTGTAGCTTAAGTTGGTCCTCATATACTTGTGCAGGTGTAAGTGGTGTGAGAACCTTGCGTTTGCCATCATGCAAGAGAGTGTACTTGTTGGCCCTTCCGTCGAACGTGACGTGTTTGTCAAATTGCCATGGTCGACCCAAGATAACATGGGTGGCATGCATAGGTACCACGTCACAAACAACTTCATCGGTGTAAGTTCCAATGGAAAAAGGGATGCGTACCTGTTTGAAGACACGTACCTCTCCTTCCTCGCTTAACCATTGGAGGCGATAAGGGTGTGGATGTCTAGTGGTTGGAAGTCTTAAGCTCTCAACCATGAGTAAGCTTGCCACGTTTGTGCAACTCCCACCGTCGATGATGAGACTACACACCTTGTCACCTACTTTGCAACGAGTGTAAAACAGGTTTTCCCGTTGTAGTTGCTCATCCTCCTTAACTCGGGCTGTTAGCACTCGTCGTGCCACCAAACACCCGACGTCCCCTCGTATAGGCGAGCAATCTTCCTCAGTAAAGTCGTCATCCAGGCCGTCGCCTTTGGTCAACTCGGGTAGCTCCTCACAGTCGTCGTCATCGGACACAATCTCGCCATTGTGAGTGATTAGCATGACCCGTTGGTTTGGACATTGAGATTGAATATGCCCAAACCCTTGGCACTTAAAACATTTGATGTCCCTGCTCCTTGCCTTAGGAGTCTCTTGTGGTGCCTTAGAAGTAGACCTGGATACATCGGGACCCTTGTTAGGTGTAGAATAGGCATTACGATTAGAGGTGTTACCTTGGATGCGGTTAGAAAAGGTTGGTATCGCCGCATTTCCAACTTCGTGGGTCGCCCTTCGTGGTTGGTTGCCCCTCCATGAAGTGGTGTTAGAAGATTGGAAAGGACGTGCTCCTCGTCTGAGCTTCTTTCCCCGCTCGGCCTTGATAGCGAGTTCTAGAAGGTCGTGCATGTCCAGGTAATGTTGGAGCTCCAAGGCTTCTTGAAGGTCGGGATTGAGACCTCGAAGAAACCTAGCCATCGTGGCTTCATTGTCCTCTTGAATGTTGGCCCTCATCATGGCCATCTCGATCTCTTTGTAGTAGTCTTCCACACTCATGTTGCCTTGAGCGAGGGTTTGAAGTTTAGAATGGAGATCGCGATTGTAGTAGCTAGGAACGAATCGTTTGCGCATTAGTGCCTTGAGTTCGCGCCAAGTCCGGACACGTGGTTCGCCCATCCTTCTCCTATGGGTCCGTACTTGGTCCCACCAGACTAGTGCGTAGTCGGTGAACTCCACGGTGGCAACTTTAACCTTTTGTTCCTCGGTGTAATCGTAGCAGTCGAAGACCATCTCGATACGGCCCTCCCACTCCAAGTAAGCCTCAGGGTCACTTTTACCTTTGAATGCGGGGACTTGAATTTTAAGCCCCTTGAGTTCGTTCGTAGGCGTGTCCCGTCGCGGCCTCTCGGGTCGCTCGTCGTCGTCACTGGCGGAGTAGTCCTCACTGGGTGCTCCTTTGCGGTCACGACCACTCCGATTGCGTGATCCAGAACGAGAGCCTGGGGTGAGACTCTTGGTGAGCTCGTCAAACCGGTTGTGCAACTCTTCCATTTGTTGCTCACTAATGCGTTTGAGCTCATGTCTCATGGCGGTGAACATCAGAGAAAGGTCTTTGGAAGGTGGTTGTTGATCTTGCTCCATGTGTCTCGTGATGCCCCCCCTGCAAAGGTTAGTAACAAGCAAAGAAAGTGCAAATATAATCCTCACTTCACTCCCTAAGTGTATCTCTCGCGCTCGTGTGTAGTGCTCAAGTCACTCTATAAAACTTACCAGGTACCTTTACCTGTTGGTTTAGGTAGTTGAGTAATGTTGCTCGAGCCCGATTAGCGTCACCAACTTGTCCCCCACAAGAGTAAGCAAGAGATTTGTTTTGATGAAGGGAAGGACGGTTTTGGAAAGCTTAAAGGTGGTGGACAGATTTGGAAAATATTACCAATAAAGGAAACTCTAAGAATGCCTAAGATGTAGGAGTAGTTTCCTAAAGTGAATGAGGAAATGTAGGAGAATATCCCAAAAATGGAGGAGAAAAAGTAGGAAGGTGTCCAAGTTTTATCCAAGTGTTGTACTTAGTCTCCTAAACTAAGTTGGCAAACAAGTTGGAGTTGAAAACTTCCTTTGAAAACCTTGCTTAAGCAACTTCCTAATTCTTCTCAAAACAGATTCGGTTCCCTCTCTCTCCTCTTGACCGTAATTTTCCAGAAATCTTCCCTTTATTCCCTTCCCAAAGTCGGCTAGAAGACCCTTATAAACCCTCTCAAGCAGCCGCCCACTATGCTCACAACAAAAACCAGAATTGGGCCACCGAAATTTCCAGATTTCTTCCTTCTTGAACCCCTCCCAAAGTCGGTTATTGTTCCCTATTAACCTCCCCTCACAGCCGCACACTTCACCCAAGAAGTTCGGCTCTCTCTCTACTCTCAAGTCACAACCAGTTCGGCTCCTTCCTTCGTGCCAAGAGTAAGACAGTTTCGGTTGTTGTGCCAAGTCAATGGCGTCTCAAGACAGCGTGAACCAAGTCTCTCAAGGTTCTTTCCCACGGGTTGCTCAAGAAACTCCCAAGGATTTTATTCCTAAACCAAGGAAACCCCGTATGGATGCAAGAACTTACAAGAAACTCTTTATTCGAAGAGAAGTGCAAGTCTTCAAAACTCTTGATGATCAAGAACCTCAAGAATCCCAAAAGGTAGTGCAAGTAATCAAAGTTCAAGGTGTTCAAGAATTTCAAGAAGAGGTTGGTCAAAACTTTTGAATTTTTTTTTTTCTTCTACTTGCTGTAATTTTCTTGTTTGGGTACAAGATGCAATAAGACAGATTTGGCAATAAGAAGTGCAATTTTCCTTCTTGGTTTTCTTGCTACCCGATGGCTCTTCTTGTTTCTTTTTCGGTTCTTTTTTTTTTTTTATACTTGGTAATAGACTACACCTGGCCGAAAGGGGTTCAAACCAGATTCTGATCAAGTCCTAATTTACTACAACCAACAGCCCCAAAACTCCAAGTTTTTTTATCAAGAACTTCCAAGAACTTCAAGATTAAGTTCAAGAAAGTCAAGAATCCTAAAACTCACGTAGATTTCCTTCAAGATTCACAACTCCAACAAGTTTGGTCCACAAATCAGTTTAGGAAACTAACTAAACAACTTAGATAAGCGACTAACACTTGGACAGATTTGGCAATCACAAAAACTCTAGCCGCACAAAACCCTAGCCGCGGTTTTTCTTTCTTCTTTTTTTTTTGTGTTTTTTTTTTTCAGTTTCGGCTAGGACCAATTGCTGGGCAGAATGGTTGTAATACGAGGATAAAATCTGGGCAGATTGGACTAGCAACAAAAACACACAACTGTCCAGAAATTTACGCGACCAAGAACAAGAATTAGCGAACAGATTTTTTTGACTCACAACGGACAGAAATTTCTGTTTTGTTGGTTGTCTCCTTTTTGTTTTTTTTTTGACTAGCAAAGCAGCAACGGACAGACTTGAAGACACAAACGAACGGGTATGGATACGAACTCAATCAATAAAACAACGACCAGAATTTCTAGATAACAAACGAAGGAAAACGGCACAACGAAGCAACAAAGCAAACGAACAGTTTTTTTTTTTTTCCAAAACACAAGGCAGCGGAAATAATGAAACTAAGACACAACTATGGATATAACGGAAGATACCTCCACCAAAGCTCTGAAGCCAACTGATACGTTCCTCGATCCACGGTCGAGACACGTAGCACGTTTGCCCAAGGATCTAGCGGGGATGTCCAACGCTTGGATTGCGGAACCCTTACTCAAACGGACAACTCGATTTGATTGGAGGTGGTAGACGACACTCCGATGAAGGTGAATACTCCAGGGGAATAGGTCGGATGAACAATCAAGGACAGGACGCGAGATTGCTCAATAACCCTTGCCAAGCAAGTTGAAAGGCACGAATTCTTTATGAAAGAAAACGAATGCACTAATAATTTTAATTCATCAAAAACTAGTTTTTAACCTTACAAGGCTAGCCTATTTATAGGCTTAATGAAACTACTAAAAAAACCCTAAAGAAACCTAAAGGGGAGGTCGGCTACCTTGTCATCAAGGTGGGCCGGCCTCAAGCCTTCTACGGACAATTAGTCCAACCAAAATGGAAACAACGACTAAGGCCCTACCCGGCCGATTCGTAAGGAGGCCCACTGGAGTCTTCCTGGGCTTGGACCAAAGTGCAAGTTGCTTGATTGATCCTTTCCAAGCCTTCAATATCTCTATAGCCTCCATGTTGATCGTGGACAACTCGAACAAGGGCTTGGAGGGATTCCTTGAATAGCTTGGCCCGTGCACGTGTGACTGGGCCTAATGGGACTTGGACTGGGCCCTGGTTCATGCACACATCAACTTGCTTTTGGCAAGGGTTCTTGAGCAATCCCGTGTTGTCCTTGATTGTTCGTCCGACCTATCCACTTGAGTATTCATCTCGATTGGAGTCGTCGTTCTACCACCTTAAACCAACTCGTGTCGTCCGTGTTGATTTTATGTCCCGCAATCCAAGCGTTGGACAACCTCGCTAGATCCTTGGGCAAACGTGCTACGTGTCTCGAAACGTGTTGATCGAGGACCGTATCACATGTTGCCTTGAGTGAGGGTTTGAAGCTAAGAGTGGATATCGCGGATGCAGTGGCTTGGAACAAACAGCTTGCGCATTAGTGCCTTGAGTTCTCGCCAAATTCGGACTCGTGGTTCACCATTTCGCCTCCGATTAGTCCTGACTTGGTCCCAACAAACTAGTGCGTAGTCGGTGAATTCAATAGTGGCAACCTTCACCTTTTTTTCCTCGCTACACTCATAGCAATCGAAGACTATCTCGATGCGGCATTCCCATTCCAACTAAGTCTCAGGGCCACTTTTGCCTTGGAACGTAGGGGCTTGAATTTTAAGTCCCTTCAGCTCGTTCTTAGACGTGTCCCTTTTAGGCCTCTCGGCTCTTTCCTCATCTTCACTAGTTGAGAGTACTCCTCATAGTTTTCTCCTTTGGTGCCACGGTTACTTCGGTTGCGAGATCGAGAACGGGAGCCCCTTGTGAAGCTCTTCGAGAGCTCGACCAAGTGATTGTGGTGCATCTCCTCCATTTGTTGGTCACTAATCCGCTTAGTAGTCAGTGGTCGGATGAGCTTGCTCCATGACTATCGTTTGGTCCTGCAAAGGTTAGTGAACAAGAAAATAGGACAAATATAATCTCACTTCACTCCCTTAGTGTTTTCACTCTCCCTCGTTTTTCCACTCAAAATACTCCAATGATCTTACCAAAAATTCCTTACTCGTCGGATTGGGTAATCGAGAAATGCCGCAAAGATCCAACAATTGTCACCAAGCTTTTCCACAAGAGTAATCAAGGAAACAAGACACGGATTTCCTTGGATTTTTCCACAACATACTCCAATGTATGTTGTTGGGCTAGTGTCGGCCAAAAGAGATGCCCAAGAGCTGGCCGGATTTCCTTCATGTTTTTCCAAGCTTTACTAGGTCTTAGTCACGGCTACAATTAGTCTTAAGTCATTGTTTACATTCAGTTTTATGATGATTAATAAAAACACTTGAGAATCCTCTCAAAGCTTCATTGAAGCATCCTTCAGTATCTTAGATTCATTTCTTTGGTATTCCATTGACTTATCAATCTAGGACCGCGCCAGATTGTGGCGTCTTCTACAATACCGAGGTTCGTTGGCCACGTGATCAACGGGTTTAGGTGATTCCGCTGCGTTCGTTTGTCATCAATGCGAGTCCTAACCTTCTAGATCCTAGCCATTCTGTACGGGTTGCATCACAAGGTTGGTGTCGTTCGTGTCAATATGTCTAAACCCTTGGCACTTGAAGCACTTGATATCTCTACTCCTAGTCTTAGGAGTTTCATGAGGGGTCTTAGAAGTGGACCTGGATGCATCAACAAGCTTTTAGGGGTAAAATTGGAATTGCGGTTAGAGAAATTACCAGGTGTGCGGCTAGAAAGCCTTGGTGTAGTCGCATATCTAGTATCATGTGAGATTCTCTGATACGTTCCTCGATCAACACGTTTCGAGACACGTAGCACGTTTGCCCAAGGATCTAGCGAGGATGTCCAACGCTTGGAATTGCGGGGTCTAGAACCAAACGGACGACACGATTTGATTCAAGACGGTAGACGACACTCCGATAAAGGTGAATACTCCAGGGGAATAGGTCGGTAGAACAATCTAGGACAGGACGCAAGATTGCTCAAAACCCTTGCCAAAGCAAGTAAAGGGGTCGAATCTCTCTCTCAAGAAGAATCGAAAATATGCAAAACTTTATTGATAAAACGTCTTCCTAAAACCTTACAAAGCAAGCGTATTTATAGGCTAAAGTGACTGAAACCCTAAAGGGACTAGGAAAGGGAAAAGTCGGCCCATGGTCTTGGGACAAGATGGGCCGGCCCATGCTCTTACTTAAACACTAATCAATTGCTAAATAACTACTAAGGCCTAAGGCCCTATTCGGTCAACTCATTTGGAGGCCCACTTGACTCTTCATGGGCTTGGGTCATGGTGTAGATAACCCGATTAAAATCCTTCAAGCCTTTGAGGTCTCTATGAGAGTCTTGAGTTAAAGCCGCTATCCATCTCGCCATCCGTGCACACATCAGTCCCCTCCTCTTAAGAAGGATTTGTCCTCAAATCTGGATGGAGATGAATGATACTAACAAGAGTTGTCAGTATGACGCCTCAAATCTCCACATATTGGCCCTCTTTGATTGAATAACACTTGTACATGTTATGATTAATATAATTCGATGCACATGTCTCTTAGTCAGCTTCAAGGGCCTCTCGAACAAGGACATTCGCCAAGGTAAGAAGGAACGTGTGTAAGGCTTGTGAACGTTCCAGGTTGCAACACAAAGCTCTCCAATTTGTCTTCGAGTATGGGCATTCACGTGCACTTGATAACGATGTTCGTTGGGACTAAAAAAGCCCCGAATCTGGTTGTGCAAGATGGTACAGTTCGACCCTAAGCATTGCTGAATCGACTCAACTTTCCAAGCTGGAGGTAGGACACTGAACCACCCGTGTTGTACACCCATATAAACATGACCCAGGGAGGTAGGGGTAGCATTCGGATTGTGATTGACACACTTGTGTGCATCACCCAACATAAGCGGTAGTAATGAAGTGAGACGCACTCCATACGAATCACATGCGTTCGCGCCATATGCATCTGGAACAAGTACGAAATCAGGTTGCAACTCCTTAGTCATAGTTGGGGAATTTTGGCCAACTTTACAACCTACAAACACAAAATAACCTTCAACTTGAAACAATTCAGAAATTGGATAAAGAAATAAGGGAACATTATTAACTAAATAGTAAGAAGGTTTAGAGCAAGATTGAAATGTGAGAACTCCCTTTGACACTTCAATATTCCTTCCACCAATTGATTCAACTTGAGAGTCCAGTGCTAGTCCTTCCTCATTAAGATCTACGTAAGAGCAACAAGAGTTAGTGCTAGTAACATGCTCAAAATAAGGCAAAGGTGATGAATGAACCATAGGTAAAGGACAAGAATTAGAATCTGGAATTTCCCTTTTAAGATGAGCTCGAATGATTCCTCCAATGGCGCGGACAGATTTGATTGGACATTGTTCCATGAATTGATACCAAAGAGATTTAGTTCCTAAAAGACAAACTCCATGGAAACTCACAAAGTGTCCAAGTGACTTCGGGATGGAACATGCCATGACCAACTCTACTTGACTTTGTTTAACCTGCACAAACGAGGATATACTAAACAAAACACATGTTATCTGGTTAGCAAACAAAGTGTTCACACGTTCAATGTTTGCAGACATGGTCAACTCTTTTTCTTGACTCTTCACTAAGGCCAAATTGTTCTTGCTTATCCCCACTCCCTTCTTCTCGGACCATTGATCCTTCATTGCACTTGAGTTTTGTTTTTCATTGGGGAGCTCTTGTTCACGGCTCGACAGCAACTCATTCGTACGTGGCTCTTCAATCAACGAGGGACTAGACTGAATTTTTCCTTTATTACCACCGGTTGGCACATGGTTAAGTTGCTCCAAGTGTGAATCCAGCACTTGGCTAAGTCTTTCCATCATGTCATCAATCAATGCTTTAGTCTGACTTCGGAATTTTTCCTTTGATTCACGAAGCTTTGACTCAATTCGAGAATTCTCAAACTCCTCGTCTTGATTGTCAAGACGCTTCTTAGATGCACCTCGTTTGCTTGAAGTTGACCTCGATTTGGATGCTCTATGCAGACTTCTTTGCTCCTTCTCATACTCATCACAATCTTGTTTATACCTTTCATATACACACAAAGCACGGTGGTGTTGCATCTCCTCCCGGAGTGAATGATACCCATGTTGTGAACTGGATTGCATGGAACTAGAGTACTTGTGAGTAGGCATCTTGAGACCCCTCCTCTTGAGAGGCTCATTCTCCAAGAATTCTTGGTTGTATCGGTAAGACGCAACTTCTCTAGGCATGAGTGCGTGACCTGCCAAAATGGTAAGCAAAGAAAAGGAGATTCCTCACGTCACACAAGCTCACGTGTATGTGCTCATCCCTCGTGTATCTCTCGAAGCGTTCTAATGGACTTACCAAATACCTTTACCTGTTGGATTAGGTAGTTGAGAAATGCTGCTCAAGTCCAACAACCGTTACCAACCTTTCCACAAGTGTAACCACAAGAATGTAAGAGAAAAAGTAGGAAAGTGTTCCTAAAATCTAGGAGAAAATATAGGAGCAAATGTAGGAGAAAATGTAGGAAAGTTTCCTAAAATCTAGGAAGAGAATATAGGAGATTTTCCTAAAGTGGATGAGAGAATATAGGAGAGTTTCCTAAAGTGGATGAGATAGGAAATGTCCTAAAAATGAATGAGAGAATTTGAGGAGAGTTTCCTAAAAAATGGATGAGAGAATTTAGGAAAGTTTCCAAAAAATAGATGAGAGAGTTTTAGGAAAATTTCCAAAAAATGGATGAATGGATGAGAGAATTTAGGAAAGTTTCCAAAAAAATGGATGAGAGAGTTTTAGGAAAATTTCCAAAAAAAATGGATGAGAGAATTTAGGACCAAAAAAAATGGATGAGAGAGTTTGGGAAAGTTTCCTAAAAAGGTAGGAGAGAGAGTGTCCAAGTGAGTACAAAGAGTTATCCAAGTGCTTTACTTAGTTTCCTAATTGATTTTGGAAACAAGTTAGTTTTTGGAAACCTTTTGAAAATCCTTTTCCTCTTGAGCAACTTTTGGTAACCTTCTTGAAACAACTTTTGGTAATCTTCTTGAAACAACTTTTGGTAACCTTCTTGAAACAACTTTTGGTAACTTCCAAATTCTATTCCAAGAAAGATTGCACAAATCAGATTTGGTTCCCTATTCAAAACAATTCGGTTGCCCCTTTCTTTCCTTTCCTTTTTTTTTTCTTGCCAACCGATTCCTTTTTTCTTTCTTTTTTTTTTTCGTTTTTGTTTTCTGTTTTTTTTTCTTGACTACAACTATCAACCACGACACAAAACAAGGAAGTCCAAGATCTTTCAAGAATTTTCAAGGAAGTTGTCAGGAACTTCAGAAATTTCAAGATTGTGGTCAAGAATTCAAGAAGCTCAAGATTATTGTAAGTTTTCTTCAAAATTCACAAAATTCCAACAAGTTTTGCCAAAATCCAGATTTGAAAATCAAGTAAACAAGTTGGATAACACAAACAACAAGGCTGGACAGATTTGTATTCGGATGAACAGTAACTATGAACAGTACGGTGAACAGTGTCGGTGAACAGTAATGATGAACAGTATTTTTTTTTTTTAATAAGGCAACGGAAAGTACTAAGAATTCTACGACACAACTACGAAAAATATGGATATAACGAAAGATACCTCTACCAAAGCTCTGAAGCCAACTGATACGTTCCTCG
>NW_020862251.1:0-16527 GCF_003713205.1 Coffea eugenioides | reverse complement strand
TACCCCTATCCGGTGTGGGTTGTCTATTACCGCGCCCACGCCCCCGTCCACTACGTGTGCCTTCCATGAACTTTATTTGGTCTAGACAAATGTACTAAACCAATATAAGAACAATGCATGTAAGTAAAACCCAAAACTTTTCCAAGCAGATATAAACATTCCAAACAAGGCAAACAACACACATAGCAACAAGCAGTTAAGTCAAGTACAGTCAAGTCAAGTACAAACATGGACAATCCCCAAGGGAATGGCCCCATCAAAAGAAATATACACGTAGCTAATCCAGACGTACAAAACGATTAGCTAAGGCTCTTTCCCTATCCGCCCTATGTACAGAAACAAAACTATCCAAAACAAACCCTAGGAGTCGTGACCTAGTCCGACGACGAGCTAGTAGACCCACCGGACGGAGTGGATCCAACCCCAGCCTCAGGCCCAGCACAAGAGTCCTCGTCACTCACGCCCTCGACCACGTCCGCGCAAAGGTTCAAGATCGATGCGGCTCGAATCTTAACCTTTCGAGCTCTCTTGGACTCGCGCTCACGCGTCTCCCTAAGCTGAGTGCAGAGGTCATCAACCCTATCCTCTACCTCAAGCACATCATACTTTAGCCCCTTAACGCGCTCGGCCTGTCTCTCATTGGCCGCCCTCAGCTAGGTCACCTCGGCCTCAAGTCTAGCATTCTCTCCGGCCAACTCCTTACGCTCCTCGGCCACGGCAAACACTAGAGCGTTAGGGTAAGCATACTTATGGCTGCACTCACACCGTCGGAGATGATTAGACGGGCTCCAACGCACGACGGCCCCTCCTGGCCGTATCTGGTAAGGTATCACGGGGAGCGCTCCACGAGGTCTCTCGCCCAGAGGACTATCACTAGGCTCACCCTGTGCCGCCATCCTACACCAAAAGAGCAATTAACCATAAATAAACTTAAAGGCCATAAACAAAGAACCCTCAAATCAAGCATTTCTATTACTCCCAGGCTAATTCAAACCTAGGCTTTGATACCACCTGTGACAGCCCCACCTTCCCCTAAGGCGAACCAAAGGGGTTAGCGGACTGCCTGCCCAGCTCTCGCCAGGACTAACGGTGCAGTTTAGAGTGATCTATCGCGTTCCGGAACTTATAAACGTGCGTAAACAAGTCAAAATGGCAAAATAACCCAAAATAAAAAAAAATGAAATCCGGAGTCGACCATGAATAGTAATCGACCCGTCAGAACCCAACCAAATAACAAGCAAACATTCACATCTTGAAATTTAGCATTTACAAGCCAAAGTGGCATACAAAAGTATTCAAAAGTGGATATATACATGGTTTGCCAAATCAAAAGAGAAAACGCCCCAAAAGTACATTTAGGGTTTCAATCAATGAGCTATACAACAGATATGTCCAACTAGCTCAATTCGGCAATCAACTATCAATTGCAGTCCCAAAGTATTTATTTTCCTGTAAGGAAAACAAAAGGAATAGAGTGAGCTAATTGCCCAGTGAGATAATACTACTCAAGCAACCAAGTTCATATAAGCATCAAGCTTTTCATTTCAATACATCAAAAGTAGACAAAGGCACACATTAATGGTGGTGATAAAAGGATACAGGCGGCTCTCAAGAGCCCTTTTCCTCGTTTGCATTCTTGATCGGATCTCATTGACTCTCCGTCAATGTTTACAAGTAACCAACCGTAGACTTCACTTTACTTCCATTCCTTCCACCTAACATCCCCCTACCGGGCCCGAACTCCAAACACTTGCACTGTGGTATTACTCGAGTATACCGGAATCGAGAGTCTCTTATACTACAAGATTCCATATAACATTTCCCCAAGGATCATTAATTGGCACGACCAAACCCTCGCCGGCTCGATTCAATCAACTACCAATGGGGTTGAGCTCAATGATAACAATTGTAGTCATTGGATACTCGTCCAATCGACACCAAGTCAAGTACTTTCATTTCATGTAACATTTCATATAACATTCCAATAACATGATAAACAATAAGTGAGAGTGATAAAGTACGCTCTCACTTCAATCAATTAACATTCAACTCATCAAGTTCAAGTATCAAAGCTATATAGTAACACACAAGTGAGTAGTACACTCACCAAGCTTGCAAATGGTGTTTCATGCACTTCCGTCAAAAGAACGTCGTGAACCACCGTCACGCCCTAAAACATGCAAACAAGTACAATGAGACTCGATAACGAGTCATAAACCAATGCCAAACACGACCCCAATAGGGTTCCATAAGCATATACAAGCATTAGGGGAAACCAGAAAATCCGGAAATGGCATTAGCTTTAGCCCTGAAAAAAATAGTTTTTGACCTCATTTTGCGGTAATGGTACCAAAGGCACTACAATTATCAGATGAAGGTCCAAGACCCACCGTTTCGAAGCTAAGAGATAGGGATACAATATTGCAGAAGGTCACTCAACTCAGTTTCGAGTGTAACCAGGTCAAAAATGCAATCTACTATACCAGAACCGCAAAAATAGATTCACAGAATGCATTCTAGTGAAAACATCATAAAACAGCCTACATAAGTCCAAATCCAGAAATTCCAAAGCCATCTGAAATCTAAGAAACAGGGATACATTTCATCAGAAGGCCTCAACAACCAATTCGGAAGCATTCCTAACCAAAACAACCCATGACAGAAGCAATTCTCAAATTCGGGTAAAACCAGGACAGCAAGGGTAATTTCGACCTTTCTCAAGCTACGCTACTCCGATTGACCTGAAATTTTGCAGGCACCTCTGAAATATCATTCCCTACAATTTTCATGTTTTAATCCAAGGCCAATTCGGCCTCTAACTATGAGCTACAAAACCAGGCAGAATGTAATTTCATAAACCCTAACTTTCCAAAATTTCTTCCAAAACCGAAATTGCTTGCAATTATCCATTTTTTCCACCTCCTAGGTCCCTTACACACCATTTCCAATCATCATACATAGCCACACAATCATATTCATATTAAAACAGAAAAATCCCCAATAATTACAAAATTTCATCAATTCAACCAAAAATCACAATATAATCCATAAAGTTGCATCTTATACCACTACTAAGCATAAATTAAGCATCATTAGAGGGAGGAGAGTGGTTCTTCATAACTCACCTTAGAAACAAGAGAGAGAGAGAGAGAGCAACAAGTCCTCTTAGCTTTCCTAACAACTCCACCAAACCCCACACAAACACTCACTTAAGGTTTTCTATGGAACAAAAGTAAGATTAAGTGGTTGTTTTGATGATTTGGAGCAAGATGGAATCAAGAACTTGGAGAGTTTCCTTCTTTCTTCTTGAGAGAGAGGGCCGGCCAAGATGAAGCGAAAAATGGTGAATTTTTGGTGATTTTTGTGATTTATTTGGTCAATTGGACAAAAGGTGAATAGTGGTCTTACTTAAGACCAAATCCCATGATGACACTTGTCACCTTCATTAATGCTTGTGTGGCGGCCCCACTTCCCCCTAAGGCGAACCAAAGGGTTGGCGGGCCGTCTGCCCAGCTCTCGCCAGGACTCACGCAAGCATTCTAACCCAAAACCTTCCGACGATTAACCTAATCTATTACAATATTGATTCTTCCGAAACAAATCAATTTCTATCACCACATTAACTTCAGAGATAACAGCATATAACCTAGCCAATCGACGGTTCTTAAATACTTCCAGCGACGCTCGCAATAGATAGGGACATACTATACCAATACAAACATACAAATTGAGTATTAGAATTAGAGATTACACTTTTCCAGCTTCAAGTGGCAATCCAAAATGAAAAGTACGATGCTTAGCTTAGAATCCGTTACAAACCGAAAATTACAATCAAATTGTTCAAGTACAACCATAAGAAATATAAGCTGCTCAAATACTTTCAAACTTCCCATCCTGTAAGGAAAACAAATAAACATGGGGTGAGCTAAAGCTCAGTGGTGCCCCAAAACATGCAGTCACGTAATTCAAACAGCAAGTAATAACTTAAACAGGTTAAACAATTAAGAAAGCGTGTAACAACACAAGGTAGGATACAGGGGCTCTCAGGAGCCATTTTCCTCGCTTGAGCACCGTTTATCGTAGTTGACCCTCCGTCAACTTTCACTACCTATAATCCATGTAGATCCACTCATTTTAATCCTAACCCGTCACCATTCATACCCCTGTCCCGGGCCCGAACGTCGACTAAGGACGCAGTATACTCGAGATATACTCGTAGATAATTGGTCGAGGGATTCACCCAACGACGTTTTTGTAGTTAGATTCAAGTGCCGAGGGATTCACCCAACGACGTAACTACTTTTAGATTCAAGGATTATTGTAGTTAGATTCAAGTGCCGAGGGATTCACCCAACGACGTAACTACTTTTAGATTCAAGGATTTACGAGAAAAATGATTCACGCAAGTCACCACTCGAACGGCTAGTGCGATAAAGTACACACTGCTCACTTCGATGGATCAAAACTCATTTTGCAATATATCACATATCGAGTCAAGAAAGCACTTAATTCAAGTAGGAAAAGAACAGGCAGGGACACTCACCAAGAGTGGAGTTCAGATATCAGGTTGGGAATCAAATTCCGCGTCCTCGCGATATCCTAAAAACCAAATTTTGAAACCATAAGTTTCTATTCAGTTTTTAAACTTATTCGTATAAGAATTTATTTAATATAATACTAGTTTACTTTCTCAAGAGATTTCAAAAATCTATTTAGATTGAAGCTTGACAAAAGTAGTAGAAATGTTCCTTATTTTTCCTTAGAAGGGGGTAACTAGTATTACTTACTAGAAACAAGTCGACAAACTTCTCAAAATCATAGTTAGAAAGTTACTTTGAACATTTCCCTAAAGTTACGGCTTTTGCAAAAATTATCCTTAAAAACTATTTTTCCTAGAATAGGGTTTCTTGCCGAGCAAGTCTCCCAAGCTTTTCAATAGGATTAGTAAAACTAGTATTTTAAAACTTTTCCTATAGTTAACTATACAAGTGCAAGGCTTATAGGAAGGAAAAGAATTGAAATAAGACTTGGAGTTTCCAAAAGTTATAGAACTTATTTACTGAAGCTATCGGGGCTGGTTTGAGCTGAAGGAAATTATTGAATTGGAAAGTTTTAGGCAAAACGCTAGATATAGAGTTTTATAATATCATACTAGCTGGAAAATATTTTTGGTTAATTTTGAACGCAGCTACTCGAGTTTGCAAGGTCTATACAATTTCCCCCCGCTCCGATTCCATTTCGAGATCATAATATGGATCAAAATATGGCAAAAATCACATAGCAAATTACTAGGGTTTCGTCAATCATTAGCCCTAGCTTTAGACAATTGAAATTCTGAATAAAATAAAATGATCAACCAAGGCTTCATCAATCATTAGCACTTGGTTTCAGCAAACCCAACATAAGCAAATAAAATAAAAGTGGAGTCCCAAGACATTCCAGCAATTAACTTCCATCATTCAATAATACTTTATAAAATTATTTCAATGGCTAAGGGCTTCGTCAATCATTAGCCCTTAGCACCCAACCAGTAATTCTTGTGACAACCAAGCTTAACATTTCAAATGTTTAAATCTACTAACAGTTATTTAAAACCAAAGACCACAATTGCAGCAGCCTCCTACTCAAGTATTTGATCCAAAGCCAAGAAATTCCATACATAATATCACATTGTCACCCCAAAATTCAAATGCATGACCATCTCAAGGTATTATAAAGCGAATTCAGTAGTAATACAATTTTTCCACAGCTCCAAAATATATGAGGAAATCCATACGTACTTCTTTATCAAACATGACTAAGGCTGGAAAATTTCCAGCTTATATCCATAGCTACCCTTCACTATTTCCAAATCGAATTCTCAAGATATCAAATGACCCATTGCCAAACAGTTTTCACAGACTACGTGTGCATTTTGTCATGCATTTCGGGTTTCTAACACCCCAAGGAAGAATTCTAAAGTCAAGCTGAAGATTCTGGTTCATAATCAAATTCGAGCAACAAGATTAAACATCCCAAAAAAATTCAAGAATCTGTCTAGCAAGCCACGGATGAATCATGCATGAAGGAATTTTCTGTTTTCACTTTATTTACTCAGGTGAAGCAGGCTAGTAAACTCTCACTTCCTCAAGCAATTACTTAGCTAAACAATGCACAATTTCCGTTCAGGAGTTGAAGTTAAACCCCTGTTAAAAATCTTCAAAATTTCCAGATTCATGTTCACGGTAGTTCATAAGGAACTTCTAGCAATAGCAATGGTTCTTAAAACAGGATTTTCTTTGGTTAAAACAGAATTTTTGGTACTCTATTAGTACATGTAAACACGTAGCTTGTCACAGCCCACCTCCCCCTAAGGCGAACCAGAGGGTTCGGCGGGCCGCCTGCCCAGCTCTCGCCAGGACTCAGTCGTTCACTACAATCCTCAAATAAATTACAAGAATAAACCTCAAATATTACAATATAAATCTCCAATATTTACATGTCATAAGCGAAGCGGAAACAATTCTCAACTATACATAAAATGATTCCAAATCCAAATTGTACAAAATATAACAATTCCAACTAAGCCATCCAGTCACGTGAACAAGTACTACAAGTCCTTCCTTCGCCTTGAGCCCTGTGGAGGGGAATAAAATATTTTTTTTTGGGGTGAGCTAGAAGCTCAGCGAGTAACCAGCAAAATCATTAAGCAAATATATTTCACAATATTGCATTTCGATGATTTCGATGATGTCATGATTCCAAGATCAAATGTCCGTTTAGTGCTCTCGTGAGCCAGTGAAATCATTGCACTTGAACACCCAACGCTCAAATAGATCATTTAACATTAACACACGAACTCACGAAAGTGGGAGCAACATCGGTGCTCCAGATAACCATGAACATGAACCATAAACAAGGTGGAGACGTTGGTGTCCAGCACAAGACTTTCCCAGAACTCATTGAAGCCAAATCATGTCATGAATTCACATGCAAGCACGCATGATATGCAATCGAATAATTAATGCAAGAAACATTTCACAAGTACTTTGGAAATAGTTTAGGGTCACTCACCTCCACGGCTCAGAACCCATCCGTCATATACCATTATCTTGTCCGAATCCAAGCCCTAAAACCCAAAACAGATTTGATGTCCTTTTGCGGTAATGGTACCAAAAGCAGTACGATGGTCGGATGAAGGTGAAAGACCCACCGTTTCGAAGCTAAGAGACAGGGCTACAACAATGTAGAAGGTCACTCAATCCAGTTCCTGACCCAACTAGGTCAAACATGCCAAACACTAAACCAGAATCACCAAAACAGGTTTGCAAAACACAGAAAACTGTAATCGGTATATCTCAGTCCATACAAGTCCAAATGCCGAAATACCAAAGGCATAAGTTATTTAAGACATCCAGCTACATTTCATCAGAAGACACCAACTTCAAAATCCAAACCAATACCAGTCCAAACAGGCAATTACTATCGCAGTTCGGACATTCTGTTCACCAAAAACAGCAACAGTAAAAACGGCATAACTCACTCTACACTACTCCAAATGCCCTGAAATTTTGCAGGTACTTCATACTCACCAATATCTAAAACTTTCATGTTTTGAGCAAAGTCCAATTCGGCCTCTATCTATGACCTAAAATTTCGGACAGAATGTTCAACCAAGAACCCTAATTTTCCAGAAATTCTTCCAAATCCAAAATTAGTTGCATTTAGCAACAATTCACACCTACAAGAGTCATTATAGTCCATTGCCAATCATCACAAACAACCACACCATCATAATCCAATTAAACCAGAAAAATCATCATAAAATGGAAAACTTCACCAAATCACTTCAAACCAAGATTAAAACCAGAAATTTCAGCACTCTTATCACTAATAAGCACAACATAAGCATCATTAGGTGTAGTAGGGTGTTTCAAGCTTCACTTACCAAGAACCAAGAGAGAGGAAGATGTTGGGCACCTTAATCCTTCAAACAAAGTTCACCAAACAACTTACTAGCTCTAGAAGGAAGAATTTTATGGAGTGAAATGGATGGAAGCAAATGTTTTTGGTTGATTTGCACCAAGTAGAAGCTTGAAAATTGAAGAAATCTCCTTCCTTTCTTGCTCAAGGTGGCCGGCCAACAAGGAGAGAAAAATGGTGAATTTTGTGCAATTTTTGGATATTTAACCTTTGGTCAAAAAAGTCAAAATTGTGAATAGTAATTCTTAAAAGGCATCCAATAAGAAGATGACATGTGGCACTCTATTAAATGCATTCCTATCTTTCTTTTCTCTCTCACATCAATCACTTCACACACTCTACTTATCACTTAACACCCGATAAATTTTAAACAGTATCCGAAACTTAACCTTAATGGCCGAATTTTTCCGAACTTTTCGCACTAGTGGGTCCCACGTCCGATATACGTTCTTAATTCCTCAAAAACTAACTAATACTAGAAAAAATCATTTAAAAACTCTATTTAGTCAAATAAAATTATCTGGGGAATTTTCTAATAAAGAAAATGTAGAAAAGCGGGCGTTAAACAAAATAAACCCTAGAAAAGTAGAAAATTTCCGGGTTCTCAAACTCTTTTTTTTTTTTGGGCGTCACGTAGCTAGCTAGTAAAGGTTTCCAAATCAAATCCAGGTTCAAGCTACAATTATACTCACCTACACAAATCCAGAAATTATAACAACTAGTCTCGGATGATCATTCATGAATCAGTTTTTCTGTTTTCATTTTATTCTCTTGGTTAGCCGAGCTACTAGACCTCATGCGAACTTCAATTAACATGTTGTTAACTAGTTAATCGCATATATTCACTCTAATCATCATCATATGACAGATTGCAAATTACAATTCAGATTCAAGGTCTCAGAAATTTTCAGCTCATAAGAATTCCAATTCACAAAACCAGAATTTTTCCAAGTTCCTAGTTTCATTGTCCAATCGTGTAACTCAACATGCAGGCTCTTAAACATTTTATCTTCACTTGGATAGTTAGGACTATAACCACAGCTTGACATAATTAAGTAATTTAAGCAAATCATTTCTTAATTAGTCTCGGCAGAAGATTTTCATCAAACCAGAATTTCTTAGGTCCCTTAATTCATCAATCAACTTCATAGAATTAACATGCAGGGTCCTAGACATCATACACATTAAGTTCCACTCGGCTAATTACACTTGAGTGCTCAGGTTATCACAAGAAAAACAGAATTTCAGTTGCATTTCCAATCCATCCTCTCGGCAGAATCATTCACAATCAAAACAGAATTTTCTAATCTCCTTAGTTCATCATCCGATATTATCTTCAATTGAAGTCTTTTATTTTGCCCTTAAATTCTCACATGCAAGATTGCTGAGTTAATTAGCTAACATCCAGACCAGAAAATTCAGCTCGGCAGCAGCAAAACACTTTCATAAATCCAGAACTTGGTGAGACTACACTCGGGTGAGTTTGCATGCAAAAAGTTCTGTTTCATTTTTATTTCCAGAGTAATCCAGGCTAATTAAATTCATGCATGACCCTAATCATAATAATCATCCAAGATTCGATTAGTTAATCACCAATGCATGCTCAAATCAATTCCAGAAAACACATTAGAGCTACATTCCTAACTCAGCTACTCGGCAGGGGCATATAACCGAAACAGGAATTTTTCTAATATCTTAAATTCATCATCCGATGGTTCCACAGTACATGCATGCTTCAAGATAGCTCAAACTACCTCTGATTAGTCCTAAAATGATCCAGAATTTTACCTCACAGCAAGCTAATCTTTCACACGAAAATCTGGAAAATTTTTCTTCCTCTCAGCTCTCACGTACGCGGCAGTGATTGAGGTTGTGGTTGTCGGTGGAGCTGGTGGTGTCACAGTCGTGAAGTGGAGTGAAATGGAGGTGCAGAATGGGTGGATCTTGCTCACGGTTTCTCTCTGCCTTCACTCTAGCTTCAATGTTTGCGGACAAAACCAGAAATGGAACCGCACTCTCAGCATCCTTCCTCACTCTCGGTCGATGATAACAATGTGAGGGTGGAGTGTTATCTGAGGTAGGGAGTGTGCAGAGGTTATGGACTGGGATTGTGAAGTGGTGCTGCGGTTTGAGGATGGTTGAGTGTCGGAAGTGATTGAGTGTAGGGGTGGTGAAGCTGCGGTTGGCCGAATGGAGCGGCTTGTGATCATGGTGTCCGGGGAGTTGTTTGGCTGCCTGGAATGGTTGTGGCCGTGGGGTAATTGTGAAGTTGTGAGGGGTATTTTAGTCTTTTCACTTCTCATCCTATTATCCACTTAAGTCCTTGGTTCTAACTTAGCTCCAAAAATTGCCCCCAAATGTGATTTGAACGCCTAATGATCCGCTAATCTTGCAAGGTTTTGATTATCGAAATTTTTATGTCCTAAATATGGTTAGAGTACTTGTATTGTTTTTATTCTAGAATTTATCGGTTGCATAAAAATATTAGGATTTCTAACTACACTTAACCTTATTCGAAATTAGGATTAGCTATAAAACAAAATCAAGGAATTATTTTTAAGAAGTAAACTTAACATAACTCAAGAATTATTAACTTAGTGTAGCGAAGCTAAGTGATTTAATAATTAGCACCGTTATATTATTTTGCACACAAAAATTATTATTATTTTTTATTTACTTGTTTAAAACAAATGAAATAGTGTGGTAGATTAGAATAAGGACTACGAATAAAATATGCACTAGTATATAAAAGCGAGTGAAAGTAATACTAGAAAAGATTTAAAGAATACGAATGCTAAATAAAAGTGAAATTGAAACATGCATTGGTATATAACTGCAAAATTCAAGGTTCTCACATCCTCCCCTCCTTACAATGAATTTTGTCCTCAAAATTCACATATTCTGGATAAATAAATCGGGATACTTTTTCTGCATTTCTTCTTCCAACTCCCAAGTTGCCTCCTCGAGTCCATGATTTTTCCATAAAATCTTCACCAGGGGAATTTTCTTATTTCTCAGCTCCTTCATTTCTCTTTCCAAAATCCTGACCGGTCCTTCTTCATACGCTAACGTCTCATCCACTTCAATTCCATCCAGTGGCAGCACGTGACTTGGATCGGAATAATATTTCCTAAGCATGGAAACGTGAAATACATCGTGAATCTTGGCCATGCTTGCAGGCAACTTCAATTGATACGCTACTAACCCCACTCTCTTCAAAATTTCGAAAGGTCCGATATACCTTGGCTTCAGCTTCTTACCTTTCTTAGACACTACTCCGCCCTTCAAGGGTTTAATTCTGAGAAAAACCTTGTCTCCAACTTCAAATTCTAAATCTTTCCTCCTTGTGTCGGCGTAGCTCTTTTGTCTATTCTGAGCAACTTGAAGCCTTTCTCTAATTAGTTTTACTTTCTCCTGGGCTTCTTCAATCCAAGGTATAGCTGTAGGGTCTACGATTTTCTTTTCTCCAACTTCATCCCAATGAATCGGAGATCGGCACCTTCTTCCATACAAAGCCTCATAAGGTGCCATCTGAATCGAAGCTTGATAGCTATTATTATATGCGAATTCCACCAAGGTCATATATTGGCTCCACTTACCTCCAAAATCCAGTATACACGACCTCAGTAAATCCTTTAAAGTTTGAATTGTCCTTTCCGATTGCCCGTCGGTTTGGGGATGGTACGCAGTGCTAAACTTCAGCTTGGTCCCCAAAGAATCCTGAAATTTCTGCTAAAAACGCGAGACGAATCTTGGGTCTCAATCAGACACGATACTCACTGGAATACCATGTAACCTCAGGATCTCTTCTGTGTACAACTTGACCAATTTTTCCAATGTAAAACTCATGCTTACAGGTAAAAAGTGTGCCGACTTAGTGAGTCGATCGACTATTACCCAAATTGCATCAAAACCTTTTTGACTTTTAGGTAAGCCCGTTACAAAATCCATTGTTATGTGTTCCCATTTCCATTCAGGGATTTCTAACGGTTGCAATAAACCAGAGGGTTTTTTATGTTCAACTTTCACTTGTTGGCAGATCAAGCATCTTTGTACAAATGCTGCCACGTCCTTTTTCAAACCTTCCCACCAGTATAATCCCTTCACATCGTGGTACATCTTGGTCACACCTGGGTGTATAGTGTACTTTGACCGATGTGATTCTTCTAGAATTCCTTTTCTTAACTCTTCATCTGCTGGAACTACAATTCGATCTCGAAACCTCAATACCCCTTCAGGCCCTAATTTGAAGTCTAGGGTTTCCCCTTTTTGCACTTTTTCCAGATTCTTCCGAATCATAGGGTCCGTTTGCTGGGCCTCCTTAATACGCTCTAGTAACGGTGACTTCAATGATAAGTTCCCAAATAAAACCTTCAATTTCTCCAAGCGAGGGTTCCAACCACTTATTTCCTCTAACATATCCCACTCTTTTACCATTAACCCTGCTACTTGGGCCTTCCTACTTAGAGCGTCAGCCACCACATTGGCTTTTCCTGGATGGTAATTAATCGAGCAATCATAATCTTCCAGGAATTCTACCCATCGCCTTTGTCTCAAATTTAGCTCCTTTTGGGAGAACAAGTACTTGAGGCTCTTATGATCCGTAAAAACCTCAAAAGTCACGCCGTACAAGTAGTGTCTCCATTTCTTCAAGGCGAAAATTACTGCGGCTAGTTCTAGGTCACGAGTTGGGTAGTTTTGTTCGTGGGGTTTCAATCTCCTAGAAGCATAAGCAACTACCTTACCCATTTGCATTAAAACACATCCCAGACCTTCTCTGGAAGCATCAGAATATACAGCATAACCTTCACCTCCATCAGGTAAAACCAAAACGGGAGCGGATGTTAACCGCTTTTAGTTCAGTGACAACTTGACCGCACTTCGGTCAGTTCAAGACAAACTAGGCCCCTTTTGGTTAGCTCAGTATAGCGTCCTGCATTTTTCGAGAAAATCCTGAACTAAAACGCTATAAACCTTGCGTAAGCCAAGGAACAACTTCTAACTACGTTTGGAGTTCTCTGAGTTGTTTCCATTTATAACGCACTAAAATTTTGCCGGATCCGCCCGGCAATTCCATCTCAGAAATACTTGTGGCTAAAAGAATATTTCAGTACCAACTCACCACTTGCTGAACTTGGCCATACAGTTAATGTCTCATTAGTAATCTGCAAAACCACCTCTAAGTGCTTAGCATGCTCCTCTCGAGTCTTAGAGTAAATCAAGATATCATCTATGAAAACCACTACAAACTGGTCCAGATATTTCTTAAAAATTCTCTGCATTAGATCCATGAAAGCAGCTGGTGCGTTGGTTAATCCAAAAGGCATGACTGCAAACTCAAAATGTCCGTATCTTGTACTAAAAGCAGTCTTAGGTATATCTTCCTTCTTGATCTTCAACTGATAGTACCCTTGCCTTAAATCCAGCTTTGAGAAGTGGACCCTTGCAGTTGGTCGAACAAACTATCAATCAACGGTAGAGGGTATTTATTCTTAATTGTAGCCTCATTTAACCCTCGGTAATCGATACACAACCTCAAGCTTCCATCTTTTTTCTTCACGAATAGGACGGGTACTCCCTATGGGGAATCACTCTCCTTCACAAAACCCTTCTCCAACAGGTCCTGTAATTGAATTTTCAATTCTTTTAGCTCGGCAGGAGCCATTCGATATGGGGTCTTAGAAATTGGAGCCGTTCCAGGCATCAAGTCAATCTTAAATTCCACTTCTCTTTCCGGCGGTAGAGTCCTTAGCTCTTCGGGAAAAACATCCGGAAATTCCCGTACTACTGGTACATCCTCCAACTTCAATTGATCACTGGGAGCGTTTATCAAAAAGGCTAGAAAACCTTGCGCTCCTTTAGACAACATTTTCCTTGCTCGAATTCCTGAGATCATAGCAGATGATGCTAACCTACCCTTGACATCTAACCTCAGGGTTGCTTCACCAGGTATACAAAATTCCACCACTTTCGCTCGGCAGTCAAGTTTAGCATGATGATGGCCTAGAAAATCCATTCCTATTATAACATCGTAACCTTTTATTTCCAGACTGATCAAATCCACTAGCATTTTACGCTCTCCAATCCAGAATTCACACTTAGGACTAGTTGTTCTACATGGGTTTAAATTTCAAGATCAGGGCTTTAACGGACATCTATTCCAGACATAAAGGATGGATTAACGAATGAATGGGTTGCACCAGGGTCAATTAACACTTTAGCTAATCGGTGAAAAATTGGGAGTGTACCTTCCACCACTTCCGAGGCATTAGGTACAGGTTGGTCACCTATAGCATACACTCTGGCAGGAACTGTCGGCCGGCTCCCTCCAGAAGTGTTTGGTCTAGCGTTCGAAGTAGTCCCTTCCTGCATTTTTGGACACCCAGAAATTTGGTGCTCGCTACTTCCGCATTTCAGGCACTTTCCTTGCCTCTTCCAGCAGCTATCCATGGTATGACCAGGTTTCTTACAGTATACACAAGTCATTTGGGGAATTATGGCTCGGCCTCCTTGCGAGGTATTCCTAGGTTGTCCTCTTCCAACCGGTCCCCCTCTAATTCCATTGTTTCTTCCCCCTACATTTCTGGCCCCGGTTCCCCTTGCTAGCGCACCTCGCGGTGCTCCGGGACTGGTCACTCCGCCTGTTCCTCGGCCCACTTTAGCCGGTGGAGTATTTCCATACGTCGGCTCTCGACTACTGCTGGGGGTAAATCTTTTCTTAGCTTGAAAAGATTTCACTTGAGCTCTAGCTACTTCAACTCTCTGAGCTCTTTCGACAGCATCTGCGAAAGTATCTATTCTCACGGCGGCTAAACTTTCCTGTAGTTCCACATTCAAACCCTGCACAAACCTCCGAACACGCCTCTGCTCGGTGGCTACCAACTCAGGTGCAAAGCGGGATAGCTTTGTGAACTGGATTTCATATTCGGCGACACTCATCGCCCCTTGCTTGCATCTAATGAAATCATCCTCTCTCTTCTCTTGAATGAGAGGTGGAAGAAATTTGGCATTGAACTCCCTTGTGAAATTCATCCAAGTTCGTGGTGTATGATTAGTCTCCCAATGAACCCTCATTAGGTTCCACCAGGAGCGAGCGGCTCCCTCAAACTGGAAGGTGGCAAAAGTCACCTTTCGCTCCTCTGTATAGTTTAGGGCGGCGAAGATCTCAGTGATCCTCTCCCACCAGCCTTCGGCCACTTCCGGCACGGGTCCTCCGTAGAATTTGGGGGGTCCAAACTTCAGGAACCTTTCCAGTGGCCGATCATCGGAATCAACTGGACCTCCCTGATGGCGCCCTGGTCCAGCAGCTTGGTGTTCAGTCAAGCGCTCTATGTGAGGCCCCAGTCCGATCGTAAGTCGATATTAGGGTTATTTGATATTCGGTATAGAAAATATCAGGGTTTTATGGCTAGGAAGGAAACCCTAATTCGGTTGAACTTGAAAATCCTAGTTTATGTATTATGATTATAAGGTTCAAGCTATAATTTATATTCGGTATTCTAGTGTGTGCCTTGACATAGGTTAGTAAGTTTGAATGATTAGCAAACCTCTAGTGTTGCAATATTAGAAAGTTTCAGTGGAGATTATTTATCGCCGCTTTTCCACATTTTCTTATTAGAAAAGTTCCCCAGATAATTTTTATGAGTAAATATAGTTTTTAGATGATTTTTCTAGTATCAGTTAGATTTTGAGAAAATAAGAACGGATTTCGGACGTGGGACCCACTAGTGCGAAAATTTCGGAAAAATTCGGCCAATAAGATTAAATTTCGGATACTGTGAAAAATTTATCGGGTGTTAGGAGATAAGTAGAGGAGGTGATTTGATTGATGTGAGAGAGAAAAGAAAAGATAAGATTGCATTTAAGAGGTGACAAGTGTCACCTTCTTAGTGGTTCCAAGTTAAGATTTACTATTCACATTTTTGACTTTTGACCAAAATTAGTTAATATCTCCAAAAATTCACAAAATTCACCATTTTCTTACCTTGTGTTGGCCGGCCCTCTCTCTTGCAAGAAGGAAGGAAGTTCATCAAATTTCAAGCTTCCATCTCACTCAATCTTCCACAAACAAGAGCTTAGACTAGATTTCACTCCATAAAAACCTTTCTTCTAGTGCTAATAAGTGTATTAGTGAAGTTGATTTGAAGAGCTAAGGTGTCCACAAGCCCTATCTCTCTTGATTTCTTGGTAAGTGATGCTTGAACACCCTACTACATCTAATGATGCTTATGTTTGGCTTAGAAGTGGCTAAAGTGATGGATTATATGATTTATTTCTTGGTTTGGCTTGATTTGGTGAAGTTTTTAATTTTATGATGAATTTTCTGGTTTAATATGAAGTGGATGTTGTAGCCATCTTTGATGATTGGCAATGGCCTATAATGACACTAGTAGGTGTGAATAGTTGATAATTGCAATCAATTTTGGATTTGGAAGAATTTCTGGAAAATTAGGGTTCTTGGTTGAACATTCTGTCCGAAATTTTAGGTCATAGATAGAGGCCGAATTGGACTTTGCTCAAAACATGAAAGTTGTAGATATTGATGAGGTTGAAGTGCCTGCAAAA
>NW_020862250.1:0-22083 GCF_003713205.1 Coffea eugenioides | reverse complement strand
AAGGGTATATGTCTTAGACAACCAACAAGCTCTTGAGCCATCTGAAGGTAAAAATTTCGAGGACGAAATTTCTTAAGGGGAAGAGAGTGTGAGAACCCAAAATTTTTTGCATTTTCTCAGCATTATTTTATTCCTTTGCCTACATTTTATACTTTCCTTGGAAATATTAAACTTTCTATGCATTTTTACAAGCAAGTACAGTTTTAAATTGATTTTCCTAGTATGAGTTAGTGTACGTTAAATTTGAAACGCATTATCGATGTGAGGACCCGTAAAATTCCTTATATTTTGCTTAAAAATACCGTTTTATTTGGAAATTATTACTTTATAATGGCCCTACTACCCAATCACCCCACAATAAGTGCAAATGAATATAGAATTAAGGGTTTTTCCTTTTCGTTTTCAAGTTAGTGCGAATTAGGATTTTTACGCCTATCCATGGTGTGACTATCCGGTATGGAGTGTGGATCAAATTTGGTGATTAAGAGTGAGTTTTAGATGATATTAAGTGTGTGATTAAAAGTGGTAATAATAAGGTAGTGAATTATAAGTTAAAACCCTAGTATACGCGATTTAAGAAAAATCGGCTCGAACCGACGGGTACCGTTTGTTACCGGGTAAACACACCACTTGACCCATACTTTATTACCTTAATCATCTCATTTTATTTCAGCTAATTAACCCTCAAAATATCTCATACATCAGCCACAATATTTGACCAAGAAAACAAGAGAGAAAAGAAAAAATTGACTTCCAATCCAAGGGTGAGATTTGTCCACTTTGACCCAACTTACTTCCTATCATTTTAACCTTCTTGAAGCTTCAATTGAGCCCCATTTCCAGCCCTCCAGCCATGAGAGTGAGAGAGAAAATAAGAGAAAGAAAGCTTTAATTCCATCTTGGGTTTTGTTTGATTTAGTGAGAAAACAAGAAAACTAAACCGATTAACTTGCAAATTGAAAGCTTGGGAAGCTTAAGGAACCAAAAATTTCAAGGAGTAGTGGAGGATCACTCTTGCAAGGCCTTGTCTTGAGGTATAATGGCTGATCACCATTTCTTTTCCATTAATCATGATTAAGTTGGGTATTAATGTTAGAATTGTGCTTGTGATGCTTGTTTGAAATGGTTTTGATGATTGGAGGGATGAATTTTGAGTTAGGGTTTTGATTTATTCACTTATAATTCTTGTTGGTTAGGTGTTATATGGTGTATATATATGGTATATAAACTTGTAAAGGAGAAAGTAGTGGTGGTTTTAAGGTAAAAATGTGAATTATAGCTTGATGTAGCAAAATTCCAGATTTCTGGAAATTGAAGCTTCAGTTCTGCCTGGTTCTAGTTCCCTATGTTAGAGGCCGAATTAGCCTTAGCACAAAAGTTATAGAGAATGATGTTTTATTGTTTCCTACAAAATTTCAGCTCAATCGGAGCAACGTAGCCTGTGAAAAGACTGAAATACCCCTGACTACCATAGGTTTGGACCCGTGGACATTTGCAACGTTTCACCAAACTGATTGTATCTTTTCATCTTGATACGTACCGAACTAGCTTATAGCCAAAACATGAAAGTTGTAGTGCTATGTTTTAGCTTTCCAACGCCCCTAGAATCACCTCGTTTGGACTTCGGTAGCCTGAGTTATTGTCATTTACGCATAAGGCGGTTAACAAGCCCGAATGTGAGATTCTGGTTCTGTTATTTGAGATTTTGACTTAGATACACTACAAACTGGACTGAGTGGTCTTCATCAAAGTTGTAGGCCTTTGTCTTAGTTTCAAAATGGTATAAATTTCACCCCAATCCGATAAGCGTAGCTTCGGTTGTGTCCATTACGCAAAATAACGTCAAATCTGTCTTTTGTTTCTTGACTCAACCTTCATTTCCGCACATGTTCCTAGATTGATTTTGTACTTGAATGACTTGGAGCCTGTGAGGACTTGCAAATTCCTTATATATTTCTTGAAAATTTCCTTTTATTTGAAAATTATTTGGCAATTATTATTCTACACTATCCTACTACTCAATCACCCTAGAAAAGTGCCAATGATCATAGGAAATTAGGGTTTTCCTTTCCGATTTCAATTCGAAGTGAAATAGGATTTTTCATGTATCCGTGGTGTAATTATCCGGTATGGAGTAAGGATCAAATTTGGTGCTTAAGAGTGACTTTTAGGTGAGAAATAATATGTGATTAGAAGCAATGATAAAAAGTTAGTGAATAGGAAGTAAAAACCCTAGTACGTGTGATTTAAGGAAAAACGGTGCGAACCGACGTGTACCGTGCACTACCGATTGAACACACCACTTGATCACCACTTTGTTACCATATAAGCTCATTAAAATTTGAGCAAAATATCCCCTCATTTCCAGCTGGCTTTGGCCGAAAATTTTGACCAAATTGGCAAGGAAAAGAAACAAAAAAATGAGTGGAAATTGGTAGTGACACTTGTTGGCCATCTAGGGCCTTGACCAAGACCAAATTGTCTTGCCTTATTATCACCATTTTGCTTCCTTTCTTCATCATTTCTGCTTGCTTTGGCCGAGAGAGAGGGAGAGAAAAACCAAGGGAGAGATACACCATTTCATCTTGAGTTTGAGCCATCCAAGTGAGGAAACAAGAAACTAAACCGATTAAAACCTTCTTTGAGTGTTTAGCTAGTGGTGTGTTGGTGAAAGTTTGGAAGGAAAAGCTAGGGCTGCTCTTGGTAGTAACTTTAATAAGGTAATAAGGATGATTTACCATTTCTTACTCTTGATCTTGTTTAATTTGGCATAGCACCTTAAATTTGTGGTGGATGATACCTATTATAATGATTTGGATGGATATAGTGTATGTTCTTGAGTTACATGAGTTAGGGTTTGATGATTTTCTACCTATACTTGCTGTATGGATAGTATATGTTGTATCTAAACTTATATAAGAGGTTGTGGTGGTGATTGAGGCAAGAAATGAAGAAAGATTCCTTTGAAAACAAAAATTTTCAGATTTCTGGAAAACTGTAGCTCAGTTCTGTCCGGTTCCATTTTGTGATGTTAGAGGCCGAATTAGGCTTAACATAAAACATGAAAGTTGTATAAAATGATATTTTATAGATGGCTACAAAATTTTAGCCTAATCGGAGTAACGTAGCCTGTGAAAAGATCAAAATACCCTCACTGCCCTAAGATGCATCCAGTGATCCGTTTTAGACAGTTCATCCAGTTGACCGTGTCTATTCACTATGATCCGTACTGATTTAGCCATTTTCCAAAACATGAATGTTTTATTACTCTGTCTTAGGTTTTCAACGCCTCCAAGAACGCCTTAAACGGACTTTGGTAGACTGAGATATGGCCATTTAAATGTAGTACGGTTAACTACCCAATTAGTTGGAAGTTGGTTCTGTGAATTGGGAATTTGACTGGGTTACACTGGAAATTTGACTAAGTGATCTTCATGAAAGTTGTAGGCCCTTGTCTTAGCTTCGAAACAGTATAAGTTAGACCCCAATCCGATAAGCGTAGCTTTGGTTGTGTCCGTTACGCAAAACTCTATCAAATCTGTCTCTTGTTAAACTTCATTTCCGCACTTGTTGTTAGCTTGATTTTTGTCCTTGTATTGTCTTGAGCCTATTGAACGGCTATTGAAATTAGATTGTTGTGTGTATACCTTTGGGTTTGAATGAGGAAAATAATGAAGCCATAAATGGCTGGAAATAGGAAAATACAAAGGGCATGCTGCCCAAATTTACGCTCGAGGACTAGAGAAATACACTTGCGACTTGGGTAAAGTTGATAAATGAATATCACTTGAACCATCTAGGACTTTTGCTACTTTGGTTATCGAGGGTTATACGTTAGAACCTAGCCGAACTTGTACCCTTAGGAAAAGCGGTAATAATCACTATAAATCCGTTTTCCTTGCACTTTCGACTCAAAAGTTATTTCCAAGTATACATCTTACAAAATTTTTTAGTTTGAAAAGCGAGCAACCGTTTCACGACTATTCTCCAAGTGAATTTCAATTTTTTGATTCTTATTGAACGAAACGTCTAAGTTTTGAACCTTAGTTGATTTTCAAAGTTCTTAAATCAAGTTTTATCGTAGATTTGGACTCCAAACCCGGAGTACCACCTAGACGCGAACACTAGAGGCACTACTTTTGGTGAGTGCTTCCAAATATCTGATTGAACTTGATATTTGTGATTTCTCTTTGACAAATGTGATTACATGATATATAAGTGATTTGACAGGGCAAGGGTGTACTTTATCGCACTTGCACTAATGAGACTTGTACTTGTTCATCAATTTCAATTGACTTGCTTTACATGTATATGAATTATATCTTGCCTGGAATTCTAGAAACCCTGTGGCTAGTTAATCGAGTCGAGCCGGCAAGGGCCTGGTCGATTAGATAACAAACCCTGGGTAACTAGTAATGTCGAGTGGAGTGTTATCTCCTCGGCTAATCGGTATACTCGAGTATTACCACCCGTGTTTTGTGTGGCGTGCGGGCTCGGATAAGGGGGTTGATCGGTGGACGGAGACTGGCGTGAAATGGGGTTTTCTTTCTGGACTAGTTATTACTTGAAAGTTGACGGAGTGTCAACTACCAATCGATCAAGCTGGGATGGAGCCGAGACATGAGCCACTGTATCCTTACATGTGAATATAATCCATATATTCTTGATTACCTGAAGTATTGTCTCTTTGATTGGACTTGTTTGCTCGCTATTTCACTATTACACTATTATTACTTTGTTTGATGGCCAATTTGGTATTTGGAACTTCACTGAGCTTTGGCTCACTCCGTTAGTTTTGTTTTCCTTACAGGGGTACGAGCGAGGCGTGAGATGTGTAAAGACTCGCGTAGTCTAGTTGTTTTGACTTTTGACTTGTACTCGCGCTATTACTCGAATAGAATGTTTTGTATCTGGATTGTATACACTTTGACCCAGTTTGGGTATATTGAGGTTTTGTATCTTGATTGTGCATTAATGTAAATTATAAGCTTGAATTGCGATGTTATTTACGGTCCACGGATGTATGCACGTGATACGAGTGAGTGAGTCCTGGCGAGAGTTGGGCAGGCGGTCCGCCGAACCCTCTGGTACGTCTTAAGGGAAGGTGGGGTCGTCACAGAGCCTATGGAATGGCTATTGAAATGAGATGATTTTGTGTATGACTTTGGAATTGATTGAGAAAAAGAATGAAGCCATAAATGGCTGGAAAATAGGAAAATACAAAGGGCGTGCTGCCCAAATTTACGCTCGAAAAATAGGTCGATATACTTGTGACTTGAGTAAGACTTGAGAGCGAATACCACGTGAACCATCTAGGGTATTTACGTTTTCTTTGCCACTTCGACTCAAATAGCGATTTTTTAAAGTTTTACAAGTGAGTCTAAGTTTTACAAATATTTTACTTATGTCCTTTGGTTTCAATGTACTCTTTTCACTACCAAAACCATATTTATACTTTGTACTAGTACGTATTCGACTTTTCTTTGACTCACTTACATCTTTGATGGTTGAAGCATAATGTGTTCATTTGATTATATTAGGATACGTTGGTGAGTGAGGGTGTATCCGGAAGGAAACTTTGGACGTTATTTTGCTTAAATAGGTAAGTGTTCCTTGTTGCTATATTTTCCTTGACTTCATGGCTTGTTGTTATTGTTTGGTAATGTGTTAATTGCTCTTAATGATTGCCAAAACGAGTTTTCTAGGCGAGTGTGTACTTTATCGCACTCGACCTAAATGATTGTGAAATTTTCAATGATTGAACGATTATATGCGCATGTATGTAAGCCTTTTGGCTGGACTGGGCCCTGCCCTTCGTTACCGATCGACTCGAGCCAGAAGCGGACTCGGTCGGGCGATATGGTGACCCTGGGTGAATTTGGTATACTCGAGTATTACCTTGAATTCTGGTGGAGCTTGGCCAACGTCCAGGAAGGGGGTGAACGAAATGAATGAACGAACGAGAGTTTTACTTACAAAAATACATTTTCAAATGATTGGAGGAATAAGGGGAAATGACAGGAGAACGAATGAACGAACGAATGAATGGCTCCCTGTGAGCCCGTATCCTTTTAATGAATGTTTTTATCGCTTTATATTGTAAATGTATCTTGAATTATTGGTGATATGTAGCGAATGTATTGGATTTATTGTTTGCTTATGTGTTCGGAACCTCACTGAGCTTTTAACTCACCCCCTTAGTTTTGTTTTCCTTAACAGGGGGATGCGAGCAAGGACGAGAGCCCAGTGTAGGTTAGCCTAGTCTAGTTTTTTTTTTGTTTTGTAATGGTTCTCGCCCTAGTGCTTGGCACGGGCTGGATATATGACGAATTGAGAACCTTTGTATATTCGATATTTGTACTGCCTTTTGAGATAGAAATGTATATAAGTTTCGCTTCAAGTTTTGGATTGTTATTTCGTTTGATCTTGTGGTTTTATTTCAGATTTGATTGAGGTTCGACTGAATCCCGGCGAGAGCTGGGCGGGCGGTCCGCCGAACCCTTTGGTTCGCCTTAGGGTGAGGTGGGGCTGTCACATTCAGCCTTGATCTCTTGCTTGAATCATGGAAGAAAAAAACCAAGATCAACCCTAATCCACTCCAATCAACCTTGAGATAATCTTTAGGGGAAGCTCTTGGAGAAGTTTTGGAGGAAGACACCCTTGAGTACTTCTTGCTTGGCTGTCCATCTAAGTTTTGGAGGTAAAGAGGAGAACTTTGCTAGAAATCCTCCCTTATCTTTCAGTTTCTTTGATAGAGGATGTTATAGAAGCTAAAGAAAGGATTTGTATGGTGGTTTTCATGATTTTCAGGTTGTGTTGTGCTTTTCCCAGCATTGTCTTATGGAATTTAGGAGGTAAAATTGATAGCCACCTTTTCTTTTCCACTTGTCTTTGTATCTACTTGATGGATGATACTTTATAAGGAAAAAGGCATGACTTATGATAGCTATCATGGTATTGTTAGGTTTGATGAAATTTCCAGCTTTGATGATGAACTGCCCTACTTCTGATCAGCTTCATTCGTCCATGTTAGAGGCCGAATTGGGCTTAGGTTAAAACATGAAAGTTGTAGGAAATGATGTTTTATAGCTTCCTATAAAATTTTAACTCAATACGAGCACTGTATCATGTTAAATGACAAAAATACCCTTGACTGCCATAGGTATAGTTTTGCGAACAGTTTTGACATTTCATCATTCTGGCTGCATTTTTTCACCCTGATCCGTACTAAATTAATATTTGGTCAAAACATGAAAGTTGTAGTGCTATGTTTTAGCTTTCCAACGCACCTGAAAACGCCTCAATCGGACTTTTGTAGCCTGAGTTATTGTCATTTGAACACAGTGCTGTTAACCAGCCTGATGGTGAAATTCTGGTTCTGTAATTTGTAAATTTGACCTAGAGACACTATGAACTGGGTTGAGTTGTCTTCATCAAAGTTGTAGCGTTTTGGCTTAGCTTCGAAACAGTACAAATTTTTCCCAATCCGATTAGCGTAGCTTCAGTTGTGACCGATACGCTAAGAGACGTCAAACCTATCTTTTTGTTCTATGTCTTACACCTTATTTCCGGTCACTTTTCTAGCTTGGTCTGTAATTGTATGACATTGAGCCCATTGAACGGCTATTGTAATGAGATTAACTGTGTGTGACTTTGGGACTGATTGAGAAAAAGAATGAAGCCATAAATGGCTGGAAAATAGGTAAACACAAAGGGCGTACTGCCCAAATTTTCACTTAAGGGCTAGGTAGATATAGTTGCGACTTGAGTAAGGATTGGAGGTCAAGTTAGACTTGGATCGCCTATGGTATTCGATTTTTCTTTAGTCAGGGTATATAAGCTAAAATTTTGCCGGAACTCGTACCCTTGAAAAGTGAAAGTAGCGACCCTTTCAAAATACGATTTTTCCGGTCTTTGATACCAAGTGTAACTTCTAAATTCGAAACCACTTCTTGATCATAACTAAATGAGCGAGCATGAATTTTTCGGACTTTGATAAGTATCTTGAATACTACTTAAACGAGTTGCATTTACTTGATTTTCTTGAAGCGAAACTCCTATGTTTCGAACTCTAGAGAGTTTTACATTTGTAAATGATATTTTATTGCAGATTTGGACTCCAACCAAGGAGTTGGACCTGAACGTGACATTTGAGAGGCACTAGACCTTTGGTGAGTGCTTCCAAATACCTGATTGAACTGGACACTTGTTTTCAATACTTGACCAATGTGATTTAATGATGTGTAATTTGTTTGATCGTGCAAGAGTGTACTTTATCGCACTTGCCCTATGTGAGGACTCGCAAATTTCTTATATTTTTTTTTCAAAAATGCCTTTTATTTAGAAATTATTCATTTATTATAGCCCTACTACCTAATCATTCCACAATAAGTGTAAATAAACCTAGAAATTAGGGTTTCACTTTTGGTTTTAAGATTGGGGCAAAATTAGGGTTTTCGCGATTTTCGCTGGATGAATTTTCGATATGGAACAAGAATCAAATTTGGTGATTAAAAGTGACTTTTAAGTGAAAAATAATATGTGATTAGGGGCAATGATATAAGGTTAGTGAATAGGAAGAAAAAACCCTAGTACATGTGTTTTTAAGAAAAACGGTGCGAACCGACGGGTGCCGTGCATTACCGATTGAACGCACCACTGGACCACCACTTTCTTACCACATGAGCTCATTGATATTTGAGCAAAATATCCCCTCATTTCCAGCTGCCTTTGACCGAAATTTGTGGCCAAAAATGCAAGGGAGAGAGAGAAAAATTTGCATGGCTTTGGTGGTGCCAAGTGTCACCACCTCATGGCTCCTTGATTAATTTTTTTTCTTGCCTTTTTATCCTTCATTTCAGCCATCTTTCTTCTTCATTTTTTCTGGTCTTGGCTGAGAGAGAGAGAGAGAGAGAGAAAAACCCCAAGAGAGAGTTCACCATTTCTTCTTGAAATCTAGTCACCAAGTGAGGAAGTGTGACAGCCCCACTTTCCCCTAAGGCGAACCAAAGGGGTTAGCGGACCGCCTGCCCAGCTCTCGCCGGGACTCAGTCGTTCACTACAATCCTCAATTGAATTTCAAGATAAAACTTCAAATATTACATCAAATTCTCCAAAAATTACATGTCACAAATGCAGCGGAAACAATTCCTAACTATACATAAAATGATTCCAAATCAAAACTGTACAAAACATAGGCCATCCAATCACGTGCACAAGTACTATAAGTCCTTCCTTCGCCTTGAGCCTTGTGGAGGGGAATAAAATATTTTTGGGGTGAGCTAGAAGCTCAGCGAGTAACCAGCAAAATCATTAAGCAAATATATTTCACAATGTTGCATTTCGATGATTTCGATGATGTCATGATTCAGAGATCAAATGTCCGTTTAGTGCTCTCGTGAGCCAGTGAAATCATTGCACTAGAACACCCAACGCTCAAATAGATCATAACACACGAACAGAGAGAGGAAGCCCCTTTTTGAGCTCCAGATAACCATGAACATGAACCACAAACAGAATGGAGACGTTGTTGTCCAGCACAAGACTTTCCCAGAACTCATTGAAGCCAAAATCATATCATGAATTCACATGCAAGCACGCATGAGATGCAATCGAATAAATAATGCAAGAAACATTTCACAAATAACTTTGGAAATAGTTTAGGGTCACTCACCTCCACGGCTCTGAAACCATCCATCATGTATCATTGCCTTGCTCAAATCCAAGTCTTAAATCACAAACTCAATGCAAACAAATCCCTTCAAAGTTCGGACAGCACTTCCCCTAAATTTCTTTACTTTTCCAGCCATCAAGGCTTCATTATTTCCTCAGCCAGTCCCAAAGGTACACACACAACAACAAGTTCATCTAATAGTCATTCAGCAAGCTCCAAGAAGTACAAAGACAAGTCAAGCTAGGGAAAAGTCCGGAAATGAAAGTTAAGCTCAAAACCAGAAAAACAGTTTTGACGTCATTTTACGGTAATGGTATCAAAGGCGCTACGATTGTCGGATGGAGGTCCAAGACCCACCGTTTCGAAGCTAAGAACCAGGGCTACAACAATGTAGAAGGTCACTCAGTCCAAATCCCAGCACAACTAAGTCAAATATGCCAAATAACAAACCAGAACTGTAATTGCAGGTTTACAAATTACACTATGGTGTAATCAGTACAACTCAGTCTAAACAGGTCCAAATGCAGAAATTCCAAAGGCATATGGTAGCTAGGACATCAAGCTACATTTCATCAGAAGACCTCAACACCCAAATCCAAAACAATTCCAGTCAAAACAACCCATTACAGGCGCAGTTCTTACATCCTGATGAACCCAGAACAGCAACAACAGTAAATTCGGCTTATCTCATTCTACACTACTCCAATTGACCTGAAATTTTACAGGCACCCTTAAAACATCAATACCTACAACTTTCATGTTTTGAGCCAAGGCCAATTCGGCCTCTATCTATGACCTAAAAATTCGGACAGAATGTTCATCACAAAACCCTCACTTTTTCAATTTTTGGTCCAAAACAGAAATTGGTTGCAATTAATCAGTTTTTCCACCTCCTAGAGTCATTAAACATCATTTCCAATCATCATACATGACCCCATAATCATATTCATATGAAAACAGAAAAATCCCCAATAATTATAAAACTTCACCAATTCAACCAAAATCAAGATTTAATCCATAAAAGTGCATCTTATACCACCACCAATCATGAATTGAACATCATTAGAGGAAGGAGAGTGGTTCTTCACAACTCACCTTGAACACAAGAGAGAGAGAGCTATTGGTCACCTTAACTTTCCAAACAACTCCACCAAACAACTCACAAACACTAAGTGAAGAGGTTTTATGGAGTAAAACTAAAATTAAACGGTTAAAAGTGAAGATTAAGCAAGCTTGGAGCAAAGAAATTGGAGAGCTTTTCTTCCCTTATTGCTTGAAGGTGGTCGGCCATATGAAGCTTAGAAATGAAGATATTTTGGGTCATTTTTGGTTATTTAAGTCAATGGTAAGAAAGGTCTTAAGGTAAGCCCAATCAAATGGTGACACTTGTCACCTTTAGGTTTAAAACTTATCTTTTTGTCTCTCCAATACAAATATCTTAACACTTTGTAAAATAAAATCACTTAATACAAAAATCCAACAAGTTGTCAAAAATATAATGCATTTACCGCACTTGCGGGTCCCACGTCCAAAATACGCTTTTAATTTCTCAAAAACTAACCGATACTAGAAAAATCATTTAAAAACTATTTTTGCTCATAAACTTTATCTGGGGAATTTTTCTAATCAAGAAAATGTAGAAAAGGCGGGCGTTTAAAAAAATAAACCCTAGAAAATTAGAAAATTTCCGGGTTCTCAAACTCATTTTTTTTTCGGGGCGTCACAGGAAGAAAGAAAACTAAACCGATTAAAGTCATCCTTGAGTGTTGGTGAAATTTTGAAGGGGAAAGCTAGGGTTGCTCTTGGTAGACACTAAGCAAGGTAAGGATGAGGATTTCCCCAATTTTTACTCTTAATCTTGTTTAAATTAGCTTAGCATCTCAAATTTGTGGTGAAGAATGGTTGTTATCATGTCTTGGGTGTTGTTTTTCCTTGTGGATACATGAATTAGGGTTTGATCAATTGCTGTCAAACTTGATGTATGGTTAATATATGTTGTATCCAAGATTGTATAGGGGGTTTTGGTAGCAAGTGAAGCAAGAAATGAAGAAAGTTATCATTGGAATAAAAAATTCCAGATTTCTGGAAAAATTTCACCCTGTTCTGTCCGGTTTTATTGCATCATGTTAGAGGACAAATTAGGCTTTTCACAAAACATGAAAGTTGTAGATAATGGTATTTTATAGGTTCCTACAAAATTTCAGCTCAATCGGAGCAACGTATCCTGTGAAAAGACCAAAATACCCTCACTATTTTAGGATGTTTCCAGTGTTCCGTTTTAGTCAGTTCATCCAGTTGATCATGTTTATTCACTAGGATCCGTGCTGATTTAGCCATTTTCGAAAACATGAAAGTTTTAGTACTTTGTCTTAGCTTTTCAACACCTATAAGAACACCTTAAACGGACCTTGGTAGCCTGAGATATGACCATTCTAGTGCAGTGCGGTTAAGTAGCCGTATGGTTGGAAGTTGGCTCTGTAAATTGGGAATTTGACCAGGTTACACTGGAAATTTGACTAAGTGACCTTCATGAAAGTTGTAGGCCTTCGTCTTAGCTTCGAAACGGTATAATTTTCACACCAATCCGATAAGCGTAGCCTCAGAGGTACTCTTTCCGCAAAAACCCGTCAAATCTGTCTTTTGTAAACATCATTTCCGCATTTGTTATTAGTTGATTTATGTTCTTGTATTGTCTTGAGCCTATGGAACGGCTATTGAATGCATTTGTGTTGTGTATGAACTTGGTCTTGAATGAGAAATATAATGAAGCCAAAATGGCTGGAAAATTAGGTAAACACAAAGGGCATGCTGTCCAAATTTTCGCTCGAGAACTAAGTATCTGTTTGAACTGGTATACTTGCGTTTGGTCTATGAAACCCTAGTTATTTTTGTCCACTGGTCCAAATGTCCTCGTTTCACTTTAAAGTCTTTTTGTACGTTCTACTCAATAATTGTCGAGTTTCTTTGATTGCACCTAATTGTTGTGCTAGATGATCTGTAATATTCTTTCTCGTTTAATTTAGGTTTTCTCGGTGACTGAGGATAATATCCGGAAGGATATTTTACCCGTTGTTTTGCATACATAGGTGAGTGTTTCTTGTTTGTTATATTCTCCATGACTTCATGACTTGTTGTTGTTGTTTGATGATGTGTTAAGTGTTTTCAATGATTTCCAAAATGAATTTTCTAGGCGAGCGTGTACTTTATTGCACTTGACCTAAATGAAATGTGAAATTTTCAATGATTTAACGATTGAAACATTAGTTGCGCATGATGTAAGCCTTTTGGCTGAATTGGGCCCTGCCCTTCATTACCGATCGACTCGAGCCAGAAGCGGACTCGGTCGGGCGATATGGTGACCCTGGGTGAATTTGGTGTACTCGAGTATTACCTTGTAGTCCGGCCACGTCCGGATGGGTGGAGTCCGGCCAACGTCCGGATGGGTGGAGTCCGGTCAACGTCCGGAAGGGGATGAATGAACGAACGAAGGCACGAGGGTTTTACTTCTCAAAAAGAAAATTTTCAAATAATTGGAGGAATAAGGGAAAATGTCAGGAGAACGAATGAACGAACGAATAGCTCCATGTGAGCCCGTATCCTTTTAATGTATGTGTTAATATTGCTTTCCATGGGAAATGTTTCTTGAATTATTGATGCTCTATGTTTAATGTATTGGATTGATTATTTGATTATGTGTTCGGAACCTCACTGAGCTTTTAGCTCATCCCTTTAGTTTTGTTTTCCTTAACAGGGGAAGGCAAGCAAGGATGAGAGCTTGGTATAGACTAGCTTAGTCTAGCTCTTTGTTTTTGTAATGGTTCTCGCCCTAGTGCTTGGCACGGTCTGGTTGTATGGTGAAGTGAGAACCTTTGTACATTTGATGGTTGTACTTCCTTTTGAGATAGCAATGTATATATAAGTTTCACTTAAGTTTTGGATTGTTGTATGTTATCCCTTTGGTTGTATTTCGGATTTGATTAAGGAGCGACTGAGTCCCGGCGAGAGTTGGGCAGGCGGTCCGCCGAACCCTTTGGTTCGCCTTAGGGGAAGGTGGGGCTGTCACAGGTGGTATCAGAGCTTAGGCTTCAGATCTCTGTAGTGTATCCAAGGCTTGAAGTTTAGGATGCCGGACTGTGGGATTCGATTTGACCTGAAAGTTAGGCGATTGAGGGATAAAACCTATAGCTGCTTCGCGTGGTCTCTGCGCGGAGTGACCTTGGACTAAGTGGTGAATAAGTATGTGGGACTAAGTGAAGCTATGAATTGCGAATGTTATAGGCCTTAAATCTTTCTCATGGTATCTGAGGACCATAGATAGGTATGTCTGGTAGGAATTTCGATTGTAGATAGTTTACTCTTGGGACTGCAGCTCGAGATGTGAATTATCTTATTTCGGATTCTCGTGCCTGAGTACTCTAGAGTTGCGGCGCTGCTAAGTACTTGAGACTTGCATCTTGGGAACATGAACAGGCTTTGTCTGACTAGAATGAGCACAAGAGGTCAGGGACATCTAGTTTGGATAGTAAGTGACGTGAGAGACCGGACGGGCTGATACGGGGACGACTTCACATTTTCCTTTTGATTTACCTGTATATTGTTACTACATGACGTTAGTATACCTGTGTGTACATGGTTATCTGTCCGACTTGCTATGTATTTGTGTATTTGTTTATCCGTCTTCTTGATATGGTGTGTTATGTGCGTATATGTTTATTTGTGTATATTTGGAATGCTAGAATTTGTTACTGTGTTTATTTACTAAATTACCTTTTTGGGGAAAAAGAAAAGAAAAGAGAGAGGGAAAACATATATATGGACGGGAGACCTAGTCGTGGCCGTGGAGCTAGGCAAGCTCAAGAACCGAGAGAAGAAAGAGAAACAGTGGCCGAGCAAGAACAGGGACCGAGGGTTGAGGCTGGAGATCAAATGGCGACGGCGATGCAACAAATGACAAATATCCTGGCACGACTGGTAGATCAACAAGGTCAAATGCCAGTGAATCAACCCCAGAATCCTGAGATCGGAGAGGATAAGGCTCTTGAGAGGTTCCAAAAGTTTCTACCTCCGAAATTTCAAGGAGGGCCTGATCCGGATATAGCCGAGCAGTGGTTGGAGGCAATGATTAATATCTTCGCGGCTTTGAATTACACGGAGCAAAGACAAGTAAATTTTGCTGTATTTCAATTCGAAGGACCAGCCCGCGCGTGGTGGAATGTAATTAAGGCCAAGTGGGAAAGAGAACAGACGGTATGGACATGGGCGAACTTTGTAAGGGAATTTATCGAAAAGTATCTCCCACCTTTAGTCCAAGAAAGGAGAGAGGACGAATTTATTGGGTTGCGTCAGGGAACCCTAAGTGTGGCCGAATATGAGACCAAATTTACTAGACTGTCTAAATTCGCTTCCGAATTGGTGGTAACTGAGCGACGGAGAATAAGACGATTTATACAAGGACTAAATTTGGAAATCCAGGAGGCATTAGCGGCAGTTCAAGTTAATACGTTTACAGAGGCTCTTGAGGAGGCCCAAAGAATTGAGGATATGAAAGCCCAAGTAAAAGCCTTTCAAACGTGAAAAAGAGATACATCCAGCAGTATACCTGAGGAATCTGGAGAAAAGATACTGCTCTCCAAAGTGCAAAAAGTGAACCATTCACCTCGCCCACCTTGGACCTTAAGAGCATTAGATGAAAGGTCCATGAAAGGAAGTCAGATCGGATCAAAGGACATTTCTCGAGAAGATCCGACAGTAGCTCCTCGATTGGCCTGTGGATACTGTGGAAAGGCAAATCACACTGAGAATGATTGCTGGCGGAAAGGGGGAAAATGTTTGATTTGTGGGAGTAGCAATCATCAACTTAGCAATTGCCCGAAGAAACAGCCACGAGAGGGTAGTACTCAACAAGTGGAAGGAACCAAACTGAAACAAACTCATGAAAGACGAAATCGAACAAAAGTATCAACACAAGTTTATGCCGTAGATCAGCACCGAGTTCTGGGGTCCTCCGAGGCGACGGAAGGTATGAATTTCGAGGTCGAAATTCTTTTAAGGGGGAGAGAGTGTGAGGACTCGCAAATTTCTTATATTTTTTTTTCAAAAATGCCTTTTATTTAGAAATTATTCATTTATTATAGCCCTACTACCTAATCATTCCACAATAAGTGTAAATAAACCTAGAAATTAGGGTTTCACTTTTGGTTTTAAGATTGGGGCAAAATTAGGGTTTTCGCGATTTTCGCTGGATGAATTTTCGATATGGAACAAGAATCAAATTTGGTGATTAAAAGTGACTTTTAAGTGAAAAATAATATGTGATTAGGGGCAATGATATAAGGTTAGTGAATAGGAAGAAAAAACCCTAGTACATGTGTTTTTAAGAAAAACGGTGCGAACCGACGGGTGCCGTGCATTACCGATTGAACGCACCACTGGACCACCACTTTCTTACCACATGAGCTCATTGATATTTGAGCAAAATATCCCCTCATTTCCAGCTGCCTTTGACCGAAATTTGTGGCCAAAAATGCAAGGGAGAGAGAGAAAAATTTGCATGGCTTTGGTGGTGCCAAGTGTCACCACCTCATGGCTCCTTGATTAATTTTTTTTCTTGCCTTTTTATCCTTCATTTCAGCCATCTTTCTTCTTCATTTTTTCTGGTCTTGGCTGAGAGAGAGAGAGAGAGAGAGAGAAACCCCAAGAGAGAGTTCACCATTTCTTCTTGAAATCTAGTCACCAAGTGAGGAAGAAAGAAAACTAAACCGATTAAAGTCATCCTTGAGTGTTGGTGAAATTTTGAAGGGGAAAGCTAGGGTTGCTCTTGGTAGACACTAAGCAAGGTAAGGATGAGGATTTCCCCAATTTTTACTCTTAATCTTGTTTAAATTAGCTTAGCATCTCAAATTTGTGGTGAAGAATGGTTGTTATCATGTCTTGGGTGTTGTTTTTCCTTGTGGATACATGAATTAGGGTTTGATCAATTGCTGTCAAACTTGATGTATGGTTAATATATTTTGTATCCAAGATTGTATAGGGGGTTTTGGTAGCAAGTGAAGCAAGAAATGAAGAAAGTTATCATTGGAATAAAAAATTCCAGATTTCTGGAAAAATTTCACCCTGTTCTGTCCGGTTTTATTGCATCATGTTAGAGGACAAATTAGGCTTTTCACAAAACATGAAAGTTGTAGATAATGGTATTTTATAGGTTCCTACAAAATTTCAGCTCAATCGGAGCAACGTAACCTGTGAAAAGACCAAAATACCCTCACTATTTTAGGATGTTTCCAGTGTTCCGTTTTAGTCAGTTCATCCAGTTGATCATGTTTATTCACTAGGATCCGTGCTGATTTAGCCATTTTCGAAAACATGAAAGTTTTAGTACTTTGTCTTAGCTTTTCAACACCTATAAGAACACCTTAAACGGACCTTGGTAGCCTGAGATATGACCATTCTAGTGCAGTGCGGTTAAGTAGCCGTATGGTTGGAAGTTGGCTCTGTAAATTGGGAATTTGACCAGGTTACACTGGAAATTTGACTAAGTGACCTTCATGAAAGTTGTAGGCCTTCGTCTTAGCTTCGAAACGGTATAATTTTCACACCAATCCGATAAGCGTAGCCTCAGAGGTACTCTTTCCGCAAAAACCCGTCAAATCTGTCTTTTGTAAACATCATTTCCGCATTTGTTATTAGTTGATTTATGTTCTTGTGTTGTCTTGAGCCTATGGAACGGCTATTGAATGCATTTGTGTTGTGTATGAACTTGGGCTTGAATGAGAAATATAATGAAGCCAAAATGGCTGGAAAATTAGGTAAACACAAAGGGCATGTTGTCCAAATTTTCGCTCGAGAACTAAGTATCTGTTTGAACTGGTATACTTGCGTTTGGTCTATGAAACCCTAGTTATTTTTGTCCACTGGTCCAAATGTCCTCGTTTCACTTTAAAGTCTTTTTGTACGTTCTACTCAATAATTGTCGAGTTTCTTTGATTGCACCTAATTGTTGTGCTAGATGATCTGCAATATTCTTTCTCGTTTAATTTAGGTTTTCTCGGTGACTGAGGATAATATCCGGAAGGATATTTTACCCGTTGTTTTGCATACATAGGTGAGTGTTTCTTGTTTGTTATATTCTCCATGACTTCATGACTTGTTGTTGTTGTTTGATGATGTGTTAAGTGTTTTCAATGATTTCCAAAACGAATTTTTTAGGCGAGCGTGTACTTTATCGCACTCGACCTAAATGAAATGTGAAATTTTCAATGATTTAACGATTGAAACATTAGTTGCGCATGATGTAAGCCTTTTGGCTGAATTGGGCCCTGCCCTTCGTTACCGATCGACTCGAGCCAGAAGCAGACTCGGTCGGGCGATATGGTGACCCTGGGTGAATTTGGTGTACTCGAGTATTACCTTGTAGTCCGGCCATGTCCGGATTGGTGGAGTCCGGCCAACGTCCGGATGGGTGGAGTCCGGTCAACGTCCGGAAGGGGATGAATGAACGAACGAAGGCACGAGGGTTTTACTTCTCAAAAAGGAAATTTTCAAATAATTGGAGGAATAAGGGAAAATGTCAGGGGAACGAATGAACGAACGAATAGCTCCATGTGAGCCCGTATCCTTTTAATGTATGTGTTAATATCGCTTTCCATGGGAAATGTTTCTTGAATTATTGATGCTCTATGTTTAATGTATTGGATTGATTATTTGATTATGTGTTCGGAACCTCACTGAGCTTTTAGCTCATCCCTTTAGTTTTGTTTTCCTTAACAGGGGAAGACACGCAAGGATGAGAGCTTGGTATAGACTAGCTTAGTCTAGCTCTTTGTTTTTGAAATGGTTCTCGCCCTAGTGCTTGGCACGGGCTGGTTGTATGGTGAAGTGAGAACCTTTGTACATTTGATGGTTGTACTTCCTTTTGAGATAGCAATGTATATATAAGTTTCACTTAAGTTTTGGATTGTTGTATGTTATCCCTTTGGTTGTATTTCGGATTTGATTAAGGAGCGACTGAGTCCCGGCGAGAGTTGGGCAGGCGGTCCGCCGAACCCTTTGGTTCGCCTTAGGGGAAGGTGGGGCTGTCACAGGTGGTATCAGAGCTTAGGCTTCAGATCTCTGTAGTGTATCCAAGGCTTGAAGTTTAGGATGCCGGACTGTGGGATTCGATTTGACCTGAAAGTTAGGCGATTGAGGGATAAAACCTATAGCTGCTTCGCGTGGTCTCTGCGCGGAGTGACCTTGGACTAAGTGGTGAGTAAGTATGTGGGACTAAGTGAAGCTATGAATTGCGAATGTTATAGGCCTTAAATCTTTCTCATGGTATCTGAGGACCATAGATAGGTATGTCTGGTAGGAATTTCGATTGTAGATAGTTTACTCTTGGGACTGCAGCTCGAGATGTGAATTATCTTATTTCGGATTCTCGTGCCTGAGTACTCTAGAGTTGCGGCGCTGCTAAGTACTTGAGACTTGCATCTTGGAAACATGAACAGGCTTTGTCTAACTAGAATGAGCACAAGAGGTCAGGGACATCTAGTTTGGATAGTAAGTGACGTGAGAGACCGGACGGGCTGATACGGGGACGACTTCACATTTTCCTTTTGATTTACCTGTATATTGTTACTACATGACGTTAGTATACCTGTGTGTACATGGTTACCTGTCCGACTTGCTATGTATTTGTGTATTTGTTTATCCGTCTTCTTGATATGGTGTGTTATGTGCGTATATATTTATTTGTGTATATTTGGAATGCTAGAATTTGTTACTGTGTTTATTTACTAAATTTCCTTTTTGGGGAAAAAGAAAAGAAAAGAGAGAGGGAAAACATATATATGGACGGGAGACCTAGTCGTGGCCGTGGAGCTAGGCAAGCTCAAGAACCGAGAGAAGAAAGAGAAACAGTGGCCGAGCAAGAACAGGGACCGAGGGTTGAGGCTGGAGATCAAATGGCGACGGCGATGCAACAAATGACAAATATCCTGGCACGACTGGTAGATCAACAAGGTCAAATGCTAGTGAATCAACCCCAGAATCCTGAGATCGGAGAGGATAAGGCTCTTGAGAGGTTCCAAAAGTTTCTACCTCCGAAATTTCAATGAGGGCCTGATCCGGATATAGCCGAGCAGTGGTTGGAGGCAATGATTAACATCTTCGCGGCTTTGAATTACACGGAGCAAAGACAAGTAAATTTTGCTGTATTTCAATTCGAAGGACCAGCCCGCGCGTGGTGGAATGTAATTAAGGCCAAGTGGGAAAGAGAACAGACGGTATGGACATGGGCGAACTTTGTAAGGGAATTTATCGAAAAGTATCTCCCACCTTTAGTCCAAGAAAGGAGAGAGGACGAATTTATTGGGTTGCGTCAGGGAACCCTAAGTGTGGCCGAATATGAGACCAAATTTACTAGACTGTCTAAATTCGCTTCCGAATTGGTGGTAACTGAGCGACGGAGAATAAGACGATTTATACAAGGACTAAATTTGGAAATCCAGGAGGCATTAGCGGCAGTTCAAGTTAATACGTTTACAGAGGCTCTTGAGAAGGCCCAAAGAATTGAGGATGTGAAAGCCAAGTAAAAGCCTTTCAAACGTGGAAAAGAGATACATCCAGCAGTATACCTGAGGAATCTGGAGAAAAGATACTGCTCTCCAAAGTGCAAAAAGTGAACCATTCACCTCGCCCACCTTGGACCTTAAGAGCATTAGATGAAAGGTCCATGAAAGGAAGTCAGATCGGATCAAAGGACATTTCTCGAGAAGATCCGACAGTAGCTCCTCGATTGGCCTGTGGATACTGTGGAAAGGCAAATCACACTGAGAATGATTGCTAGCGGAAAGGGGGAAAATGTTTGATTTGTGGGAGTAGCAATCATCAACTTAGCAATTGCCCGAAGAAACAGCCACGAGAAGGTAGTACTCAACAAGTGGAAGGAACCAAACTGAAACAAACTCATGAAAGAGGAAATCGAACAAAAGTATCAACACAAGTTTATGCCGTAGATCAGCACCGAGTTCTGGGGTCCTCCGAGGCGACGGAAGGTATGAATTTCGAGGTCGAAATTCTTTTAAGGGGGAGAGAGTGTGAGGACTCGCAAATTTCTTATATTTTTTTTTCAAAAATGCCTTTTATTTAGAAATTATTCATTTATTATAGCCCTACTACCTAATCATTCCACAATAAGTGCAAATAAACCTAGAAATTAGGGTTTCACTTTTGGTTTTAAGATTGGGGCAAAATTAGGTTTTTCGCGATTTTCGTTGGATGAATTTTCGGTATGGAACAAGAATCAAATTTGGTGATTAAAAGTGACTTTTAAGTGAGAAATAATATGTGATTAGGGGCAATGATATAAGGTTAGTGAATAGGAAGAAAAAACCCTAGTACATGTGTTTTTAAGAAAAACGGTGCGAACCGACGGGTGCCGTGCATTACCGATTGAACGCACCACTGGACCACCACTTTCTTACCACATGAGCTCATTGATATTTGACCAAAATATCCCCTCATTTCCAGCTGCCTTTGACCGAAATTTGTGGCCAAAAATGCAAGGGAGAGAGAGAAAAATTTGCATGGCTTTGGTGGTGCCAAGTGTCACCACCTCATGGCTCCTTGATTAATTTTTTTTCTTGCCTTTTTATCCTTCATTTCAGCCATCTTTCTTCTTCATTTTTTCTGGTCTTGGCTGAGAGAGAGAGAGAGAGAGAGAGAAACCCCAAGAGAGAGTTCACCATTTCTTCTTGAAATCTAGTCACCAAGTGAGGAAGAAAGAAAACTAAACCGATTAAAGTCATCCTTGAGTGTTGGTGAAATTTTGAAGGGGAAAGCTAGGGTTGCTCTTGGTAGACACTAAGCAAGGTAATGATGAGGATTTCCCCAATTTTTACTCTTAATCTTGTTTAAATTAGCTTAGCATCTCAAATTTGTGGTGAAGAATGGTTGTTATCATGTCTTGGGTGTTGTTTTTCCTTGTGGATACATGAATTAGGGTTTGATCAATTGCTGTCAAACTTGATGTATGGTTAATATATGTTGTATCCAAGATTGTATAGGGGGTTTTGGTAGCAAGTGAAGCAAGAAATGAAGAAAGTTATCATTGGAATAAAAAATTCCAGATTTCTGGAAAAATTTCACCCTGTTCTGTCCGGTTTTATTGCATCATGTTAGAGGACAAATTAGGCTTTTCACAAAACATGAAAGTTGTAGATAATGGTATTTTATAGGTTCCTACAAAATTTCAGCTCAATCGGAGCAACGTAACCTGTGAAAAGACCAAAATACCCTCACTATTTTAGGATGTTTCCAGTGTTCCGTTTTAGTCAGTTCATCCAGTTGATCATGTTTATTCACTAGGATCCGTGCTGATTTAGCCATTTTCGAAAACATGAAAGTTTTAGTACTTTGTCTTAGCTTTTCAA
>NW_020862249.1:91650-125929 GCF_003713205.1 Coffea eugenioides | reverse complement strand
CGACATGTTCGGGTCCATGTTGTATAACAATGCACATGTACTAACTTTATATGTGCTCTGTGTAACAAATTTTGAACTACGAAAGCTATTCTTGGGTCCAAACGTGACATGTATGGACCCCCATACTGGTCCAAATTTATATGTGCTCCGTTATATGGATCCCATACTTTATATGTGCTCTTTGTAACAAACTTTGAACTACGAAAGCTATTCTTGGGTCCAAACTACTATAATCTATTCTTCGGTCCCCAATTTATGAGGAGACATGTATGGACCCCATACTGTAATGTGTTCGTCATCCAAATTTAACAACAGGTACACTTATGTACATATGATGACAATCAATTTAAACGTTCCATTAATCTATAATAAGGTTAATATAGTCCTTCTTAATAGACCCCAAAACCTAGTCTACATCAATCCAAAGCTACATTAGGCACATAACAATGTACAAATGGGAGAAGATCCAATTTTGTCCGACTACAGTCACATCTGACTAATTGAAGTTCAGGCATTACCAACATTCAACTGCCCCCGTTTTGGTACTTGCTGGTTTGCAAAGCTGTCCGGAAACTTAGAGTTCTCCGCTAAGGTATACAATCGAGCTGTGTACAGCACTCGATACTTGCCAACATTTTTCTATCCAATTTAAACGTAATAAGTATTTTCGAAAGCAAATGCAACAACTATAAACCATAATTCCAGATGTAAACAAGGAAAAAAATAGGAGGGCAATTGTAATACCTCTGTAAGCCGAACAGCCAACCTTCCGCTCCAATGCTCTAGGAATGTCATAATGAAGACACTACTGTCACATCTATTCATGTTCTCTTCTCATTAGTCAGATGGAGTATACAAAGTTGTAATAGAATATTTGCAGTTCTAACAATAATGATGTAAAAAGTCAAACTATTTACACTTTATTTGGTGAGTGATAAGGGACATCGGCAAGTGCAAACGAGAAACTGGAGAAGTCAATTTCCTTGTCAAACGTTGTCGCCACGACCAACCCCAGGGCGCGTTTCTATAGCACCAAAGATTATGTAAAATAGATTAGAAGCACTAATGTGTCATCTTCTTCTCTTGTAATGCATTTAGGTGACAGTCCAACATACCAGTCGATTCAGTATACTTATGTCTTTGCTCTTTGCTTGATCGCTATTAAGGTCTAGCAGGTGCACTTCTCTCTGTGAAACATCAAAGTTGTAGACAAACCAATATCCCTCTGTGCATACTAGCACCAGTATCTGAAACGAATGAGGTATAAAAAAATTAACACAGAAAAGGTATGTAACCTGATTCTACATTTTTGGATATTCAACATCTAATAAAAATGCCTTAGGTTAAAGGTCGTAATTACATACCCAATCACAATTCGTGGGATCAACTTCGTATTGTTATTGCGAATTTTGAATAGTTTTTTCAACTTAACAGATAAGCCGGCATCTGACAGCTTGTTGAATTTTCCCATTTTTAAAATTCCTTCCTGCAACCAATAACATGGGCGAGTGGAAGTAGTGTAGAAGACATCAGTAATAGTGCGTTGGCTTGTAATACCAATTTAGATATGATGCTGAAAAAAGTTAACACATAATAGGATGTAGTCCAAATTTCAACTCACAACTGCGTGAGGTTCAACAATGTAGCGGTCAAGCTTCCTACTTTTGGCAGTTCTTTCACCCCAATTCATGAGACGGGAAAACATGTCAATCACCTAATCAATATCCAATGGTGTCCAAAACATGTAATCGAGTGTTACAATTGCGTTTACGTATCACTAATTCAATCAATAAATTGATAATCAAACTTTTTGAATAAATGTAATAAACTACTGACTCGATCCGACACATGCATGCCATTATCCAGTATCTTCAAGTCAAGCCGTGTCAGCGAGAATTGAAACATTTGAATAAGTATGTCCCTATCAGATCCGGGACACAATTTAATGATTTACTAATAATTAATACTTGTACTCCAAAAAGCAGACATGTAATGTATATGAAGTCAATTCTCATCCATTTTCATACTGTTTTCCTGTGCCATCTTACAATGAACCACATGCCCGATATTGAAGTGAATGGATCACAAGGTCGAATTAATAGTTTTGTCAAGAAACTTACTTGGGATTTTTGTTTGGGTGCCATGCATATGCAGCTACATTTTTATCGTACAAACTTACTGTCACATGTGCTGGTAGAATGTACTCAGCCGACTGCAGAACGGTGCTCTTCTTTGTTACACGTGTAGACTTGTGCTTTATCTCAATGTCAAGGCCTCCTAAAAAGCAAAGAACATGCATTTCATATGCAATTTATTTGTTGTTGTGTAACAATTTGTAAACCATTTTGTAACAGTCTTCAAACCATAGTTATTAAATCCGGCTCGGGAAGGAACCCGGTGAAAGAGATGGGTCAACGGGTTGCTGGTTCAATCGGTGGATAAGTGGTCCAACCGGTGGGTCATTGCATATATTTAAATATTATGTTTTATAATTTTTTATAACATAATAAATATTCAATTAGTTTAATTTATTATAAATTCCTTAATTTTTATAAGAATTAACAACCTAAATTTAATTAGTAATCCACCAAATTTCAGGTATAAAATTTTATCTAAGTGTAATTATCTAGTTTATTTATGAATTTTAAGTGCAAAAGTTTATTAAGAATAATATTTGCTTTTAAAATGATTTGTGTAATATGTTATTTTTAAATCAATTTCATAATTTATAGAGTTCAAGGAATAATAAAAATATTATTAAAAGATTCCAAATAAATTTTATTTTGGAGAAATAAAATAAGAAAAAAACTCTAATATATAGTATAAGAACAAAATAAATAACAAATGGTTGGCTGGTCTAGCGATAATTGTGAGAACCTTGAAAAATATATATATATATATATATATACATGTTGCAACTGCATTTTAGACTTTTAATAAATTTTATTATTTGTCGCGCCCCACTTTTTGATTCGAGTTGAATGTGTGTGATGATGATGTGTGAAGTGTGGTGTGAACGTGTGCAAAATGAAAAGTAAAAAGGCCATGGGACTTAGAATGCGACGATTTGGCCAAGTGAAGTTCAAAAGGGTTTTTTGTATCAAAAATGGAGTCGCCACTTGGTATAGAGTTAAGGTGTACCAAGTCACCCAAAAATGATTTTTGTTTTTGGATAAAAAAGTAAATAAACCCTTTTAGAGAACTTTTGGGTCTACGTAACCAAAAGAGGGATCGGGGGTCACATTTGACGAAGGGGAAGGCAAGGATAAAAATCCAAGGCACCCCTTCGACCTAGCCAAGGCTAGTTGCGTGACTTAAACCAATTTTCCCTAATTTTTTCTACCCAAGGTATGTATCGCGTATTGGATATGTCTATATGAATGCAAAAACCTAGACCTAGGGGTATTGGGGGAAATTTCTCTTCAAAGGTTGAGTGGTGCCAATCACATTAATTGTGAAGCCCAATAATGATCCTTTTGGAGAGGTCACACCTAAACCTAAATGACGTGAAAAATGAGTGGAATGCATGCCATGTGAAAGTGTGAGTTTGTTGTGAAGTGAGAAAAATGATAAAAGTAATAAGATAAGAGTGAAGGTGTGCAAATGTAGATGAAGGTACTCGTGTGCGAGTGAAGATAAAAATGTTCGTGTGCAAGTGAAGATAAAAGGGTTCGTGTGCAAGTGGAGACAAAAAAGTGTTCGTGTGCAAGTGAAGGTGATAAAAAGGTGCATGTGTGCAAATGAGACAAAAGTGAAAGTGTAATGATAGAGTGGATTGAGAATGCATGAGCCTAGGGAATTCATGCATATTGGGTACGGGGAGACCTAAATCGTGACTTGATTTTCCCTTTGATTAGAAGGCGAAACTAGCGTGCTAAGGCTATCGAGTAGCCACACTCGCTCGTTTCCCTTATCGGAAGGGGACTCTCACGCAAATGTACCCTATAACTAGTATGAGATGCAAAAATCCTAAAATGAGGGGAAAAGGGGCTCGAGGAGCATGCCAGATGATAAAACTAAGGAAAAATGCATGATATGTAGTGAACAAGCAAATGATATGCTAATGAGGGGAAATCCCTAAGGGTCTAGCGTTGGACTAGCCCATTCTATGAATTCCGACTAGCGTTGGACTAGCGGAAACGTACATTCATCCATTCCATTCATTCATGGCTATGAAAGCAAGTAGACATGCCAAAACGCTCGTAAACACGTAGCACGTAGCACTTAGCATGCTCGACTAGATGCAAGAGCCTATCAAAGCAATTAAACATGTAGCAACAAAAGCAAGCAACCAAGGGGAAGGGGAAGTGGACCAGATGCTCTCCGAGCCCTATCTATTACAAGCCAAGAGGTGTACACATACCCCATAAAAGCATAAAGGGAAAGGGGAAATGGACAAGATGCTCTTCGAGCCCTATCTATTACAAGCCAAGAGGTGTACACATACCCCATAAAACTTAAATAAAAGCAAAAGCAAGTAAATGCGCGCAAAGAGGTAAGGAAAGCGAAGTAGACATGCAATTCACACTTAGCACATAGGAGCACGTAGGAAAAATAACTCAAAAGTATAGAAGTTACCTCCCTTGCGATGGAAATCGAGTAAATGAGATATTAGCTTCAAAATAATAAAAAAGGTCAAGGTACCAATTTATTTAAGAAAAATCAAAAGAAATGGGCAAAACAAAGCTCACTTGATCATGAAGCCCCTAAAGTCATGAATTAAATGCAATTGAAACAAAGCATAGTAATTAATTAAAACAAACAAGCAATGAAGTTGTAAAATTAAAATTATCAAGGACCAATTTGATGAAATTCTTTAATTGATTGGGTCCTAGTGGAACAAGGAGAGACTTGGGGGCCAAAGTGTAAAATTTCAGAAAATTTCCATGCAAGTTCATGCATTTGCTGCGAAGGAAACTACTAAGGAGAGCTTGCTGCAATTTCATCTTTTAAACACAACCTTCCGAATTTAGCACAATCTTCAATCAAACTTTATCAACCCAATGTCCAAGATTTAAATCAAGCAACAGAACACCTAATTTGGACATTCAAGCATGCAAAACTTAGAACAGAAATCATGCAAATTCTGAACAAAACTTTCAAACAAAACTTTATGTAAATGCTAGGAAGCAGTTTTGCTGCCACAACCCGAGAGGACTGGTTTCTGGGTTATTCGAAGGCAATCCCTTCCATCTAAACATTGCTAACAACTCAACCAACAACAGCTTGGGCCAAAGTAACAAATTCACCAAGCATTCTCTCCACTTTGTGACCCAAAAAACTGGAAATTTCATAGAAGGGAAAAAGGCATGCGAAAACTGGAAATTTCTGCAACTTTCAACCGTGGCATTCTTCCATTTTTATCACGCAAGCAAGTCCAACGAATACCAAAATTTCGAGTCAAAACGAATGAACAAAACAAGTCTCAAACATCATCTAAACCAAATAATACGTTTTGTTGCAGGACTAAAGCAGAAAATTTGAATTGACTGACAGGAAAAAGAAAAAACGCAGCAAGGTTCTTTCGTAACTTTCATTCAAATGGAACTTGATTTCCAGCCGAACATTGGAGCCTACTCTAGGACCAACCACACACAAAAACAACGCTAATGATTCAACTTTTCTCTTTCCATCACAAGACCACATAGCAAGTTGAATGACAAATCCATTTGGAGGGCTGTTACATGAAAAAAAACAGCAAAACACAAGGACGAATGCAGCTTATCAAGAACCCATAGATTTTGCAGCCCTACATTCATCATATTTACCATGAACACATGCTTAGACAAGCAACAAAGGAAATCTGACGATAGAGAGGGGCCAAAACATGCGTTTTCAAAACAAAAACCTAACTCTGAGTCTGCTCCATGCCGAAAGATAAAAAACGGTCAGAGTAGGAAACTTTTCTGCAATTTTATTGCTGTTGTCTACGACTTCCGTGGCTCAACAACCCAAAGAATACATAAAACCAAATCCAAACAAAACAAAATACTAAACTCAAGCACCTGTACCTAATACTAAAGAGGCACAAAACAAACATCAACCAGGGAAACATCAAGAAGCAAAACATGACGAAAATCATGAAGCCAAACCAGCAGCAAAAACAGCCCAAGATTCATGCTCCACAGACTTGGATTCTCATGAAAAAAATCTCACCGAAGCAACAAGGAGAGAAAATACCGTTACCTCAGAATCCTAGCGGACTGAAATAAATGTGGAAATCATCCCAAAGAGCACGCTGATTCCAGAGACGCTGTCGAGAACTTCCGTCGCCAAGCCTTCAACATTGAAGAACCCGCAACTTGGAGCACCAATCTGGCCAGGCTAGAGGTGTTTTTTAAAGAGTGGTCACCGAATATAAGTTGTTGCCTGACGTCCACAGAGAGTGCAGAAGAAGATGACTCGCTCCAAAAACTAAAGAATTGCTTGGAAATAGCCACGAACGAGGCTGATTCGTCTGCCTGGGGAATGAATCTTCAGCAAGTTTCCTCCTTTTTCTTTTCTTTTCTGGTTCCTTCCTCAGCCCCAAGACTCCATCTTGCTCAGCTTTTCTCTCCTCCAACCCGTCACTCTTAGCTCCCCCTAGCTCTGCAGTTTCTCTTTTCCCTTTGCTCTCCTGAAGCCCCCCCAGATTTCTCTTCTTCTTAGTCTTTTCTTAAAACCCTTCTCCCGTAGCTCCCCTTAACCGAGCTCTCCTCTCTTGCGGCCTCCCTCTCTTTCTCTCGCTGTTTTCTTTTTGTTAGCTCTCCAATGAAGCCCGTAGCTTTTTCCCTTTCTCTACCCCCGTATCCTTTCTATCTCCTCTTTGCTGTTTTTTTTTCTATTTCCTCCCCATCCCCCTTTGCGGCTGTAACTCTCTTAGCCTTTTATATGGGCAACCTCCAACCCTAAAACCCCAGGCTCTTCTGGTATATTTGCAACTAAGGATCTCTCCAAGGTCCTCCCTCGCAAGCTGCAAAAACGCAGCTTGCAAGTCGCGTTTCTTCTCTTTTTTTTTTTTTTTTTTTTTTTTTTTTTTAAGTACAAGATTGATAATATCAAATTAAAAAATCGGGTAATAATAATAATAATACTAATAATGATGAAAACAATTAAAAAACTAAACAACTAAAAATGGCCATTTTCAATCTTTTCCTACATTTTTCATTTTTCCATGACTTTTTCCTTTTTCTCCTTTTTTTCATTTCAAGAAATTCTATGCTAAAAACTTAAACATAAAAATAAAACTATAAACTAAAAACTAAAAATCGAATAAAACTAGCACGACAAATAAAAAACTAAAAATAAACAGTAAATGAAATTACACCAAAATTTGGTGTCTACAGTTTGCCCCTCTTTGTCTGAGTTTTGAAAAAACTTGAGACAAAGAAGTAGACACCAAATACTTACCTGCATTATTCGGCTGCAAAATGATTCCAACGAACAAGAATTCTAAAAATGGGACTGACCCGAACATGAATGTAAAAAAAATGGGATAGACCCGAACAGAAATTTAAATTTGGGATAGACCCACGGGATAGATCCGGACAGAAATGTAAAATTGGGATAGACCCACGGGATAGACCCGGACAGAAATTTAAATTTGGGATAGACCCACGGGATAGACCCGGACAGAAATGTAAAATTGGGATAGACCCACGGGATAGACCCGGACAGAAATTTAAAATTGGGATAGACCCACGGGATAGAAATTTAAAATTGGATGAATTGAAGTGAGATGGAGTGTTGGTGGGATGAAAACACGCACATTAGTGAGATAGACTCGATGCTAACGGCGGTAGGATGAAAACGCGCACGTTAGTGAGATAGACTCGATGCTAACGGCGGTAGGATGAAACACGCACGTTAGTGAGATAGACTCGATGCTAACGACGGTAGAATGAAACACGCACGTTAGTGAGATAGACTCGATGCTAACGGCGGTAGAAATGAAACACGCACGTTAGTGAGATAGATTCGATGCTAACGGCGATAGCAATGAAACACGCACGTTAGTGAGATAGACTCGATGCTAACGGCGGTAGAAATGAGACACGCACGTTAGTGAGATAGACTCGATGCTAACGGCGGTAGAAATGAGACACGCACGTTAGTGAGATAGACTCGATGCTAACGGCGGTAGAAATGAAACACGCACGTTAGTGAGATAGACTCGATGCTAACGGCGGTAGAAATGAGAACACGCACGTTAGTGAGATAGACTCGATGCTAACGGCGGTAGAAATGAAAACGCACGTTAGTGAGATAGACTCGATGCTAACGGCGGTTGAAGTAAAACACGCACATTAGTGAGATAGACTCGATGCTAACGGCGGTAGAATGAAAACACGCACGTTAGTGAGATAGACTCGATGCTAACGGCGGTTGAAGTAAAACACGCACATTAGTGAGATAGACTCGATGCTAACGGCGGTGAATGAAACACGCACGTTAGTGAGATAGACTCGATGCTAACGCGGTTGAATGAAAACACGCACGTTAGTGAGATAAACTCGATGCTAACGGCGGTACACGCACGTTAGTGAGATAGACTCGATGCTAACGGCGGTTGAAGTAAAACACGCACGTTAGTGAGATAGACTCGATGCTATTGAAACTCGTGAGATAAACTCGATGCTAACGGCGGTAGGATGAAAACACGCACGTTAGTGAGATAGACTCGATGCTAACGGCGGTTGAATGAAAACACGCACACGCTAGTGAGATAGACTCGATGCTAACGGTGGTGGAATGAAACGCACGCGTTAGTGAGATAGACTCGATGCTAACGGTGGTGAAATAGAAACAATCCAACATGACTTTTGTGAAGTTGGCGGCACAAAATCAAAGCCCAACGTGATAAAGTGAAGTTGGCGGCATAAAATCCAGGCTCAATGTGATAAAGTGAAGTTGGCGGCACAAAATCCAGACCCAACGTGATGATGTTGGCGGCACGAAATCCAGGCCCAACTTGACTTTGTGAATGGTCAGTGGGATAAGACCCAATCCTGCCATCCAATTGGTGAAGAAATTGAATTTGATTTGTCAAAATACAAGAAATTAAATTTGATTTTCCAAGAAACAAGAATTTGAACTTGATTTTTGATTTCTGACTTTTGAATTTTCCTGATTTTTCGAGAGAGACTTTTTCAAAAATAATTTGCTCCCAGTGTAGGGCCCTTTTCCCCTTCTTCCTTCTCTTTCTTCGGCATCGGCCTTCCACATCGCCAGATGCTTTTCGTCGACTTCAACTGTGAATACCTGCACAGGGGGCTTATATGCACTCAAATTTTCATGAAACAGGCAGCGTGATTGATTTGAAAGTCTTGCTTGAGTCTTTGACGAAATCCTCAAATGGACTATAAAAATTTTGCCCCAGTGTGGGCTTGTTTTGTGAAATCTTGCAAATAAAAATTTTGCCCCAGTATGGGCCCATTTGATTGCAGACAATTGGTTTGGATGACTTTCCATTTATGCGAACACTATAAGAAAGAAAATTTCATGATGAATTTCTCAAAATAATGCCAAATTACAAAGGATTTCTTCCTTACCTTAGCATCGAAGCTTTGGGTAATGGCGTTATTTCTGATTTGGAAATGGGAGGTCAAGATTTGTCTTATCCATGTGCTCAGATGGTATGTAACCCTTTCTATACCACATCTTGGTGAAAGCAAAGAGTTTATCATCCTTATTTCTTAAGAAAACGTAGTCCACATACGAGCTTTATAGGCTTGCAATAACACGGATGGAAACGATAGCTAAACATGAAAAAACTGGTTGTTCCCTTATGATCACAAATGATTGATGGATTTCTTACGAGCATAATCGTCACTTTGGATTGTCATGAAGGAATAAGTCAACGATGGACTTTATGAGCTTGTAATGTGGCTTGAAAACGATAGCTAAAGAATAAAACTTTCAAGGACATTACACCACAGATCGCATTTTTCAACATTGCCTTCATCTGGACTCCAGATTCTTGGACTTTGTTTGACTTTTTATCATCACCCAGCAGGGTCTTTCAGCATCAAATCTTTTTTGCATCTTTCTTTTGCATTCATTTCGCTCGTTTTTCCTTTTCCCCAAAAATGCCCTCGCGGGGTTTCACATGAAGAGCAGTGTCAACCTCACACCTAATCAATTCAGAATACAGCTAAAATTTTCGACATCAGAGATTTCCTTGACAAAGCCAGTGCAAAGAACAGAAGTCAGGGCTTTCGGCTTTTGTAATGGGGTCAGGTGGGGTGCTTAGAAAAGTTAAGGCTTGAAAACGGATTTCAAAAGCGGTTTGACAAATCTGAGATCGCATTGTTGCGTCAACCCTATTTTAGGGTTAAATCAGAATTTGCCCCAGTTTATGCTCAACTGAGGCTTTTTCTCTTTCATTTTCTTTCTTTTTTGACTTTTCGGCCTTTTGCCATTCTTTGAAATTTCACAAAATTTGCCCCAGTTTACTTTTGAACTGAGGTTCTCTTTTCTTCCTTTGCCTTTTGATTTTGTGGCTTTTCACTTTTTCGCTTCTTGAAATTTTCCTTTTTCAAACCAACTTGCCCCAGTGTGGGGTTTGCGATTCTCAGGGGTTGCCAAACGAAGTATTTTATTCTGAAGGCTCAAAAAGGATAACTACAAAAAGGATAACTAAGGATAGAATGTTTGATTGAAAAAGAAGAGGGCCTGACTTTTATTCCATTCCTTACAATAACTCCGAAAGGAAACATTCATTAATGGGAAATTTTTAGCATGTACCTGAATTAACTGATTGAGGAAAACCCTTGTTCATCCATATTTGTGAAACATAGGCGATCCACGCGGACAAATCCCTTCCTTTTTCCTTTTTCAAAATTCGGAACCCAAGTGGAGTCAATTTTCTCCAATTTGCGGTTCCCTCCTTATTCGAGCATTTTTGCTTTTCCCCTTTTCTTTTCCTTTTAAATTTCCCAATCTCCTTCCCCAATGCGGGGTACGACCATGAGTGCATTAGAAAAGAACCACCAATTTTAGCTCAAAATGGGGATGCAAGGGGTGATCAGTGTTTAGGTTGTAGAAACGACGGCCAAAGCATCATTCTTACACCTCATGACAACCAAAGTAATGAAACGGTTATTGAAAATCCATTCCCCTATTTGATATTTGAAAATTTTCCAACATAGGGTAGTGATCATTAGGGCTCTTATTTGAAACGAAATTATTCTTTCATAGGCTCAAATGGGAGAGCAAGTGATAAAAAATCTGTATAGGTAGAGAAAAGAATGCTCGAAGTATCACTCCAAATTTTCCAAACGAATAAGGATGATGCACATTTTTGCTTTCACTTAGATGTGATTGAACCAGATTAGACGCCTTGAACATTTTCAAGCAAAAGTTGCCCCAATTTACAATTTATCAATCAATGTGACTGATTTTATTTTGGAATTAAGTGAAGGAGAAAGGTATCTCATAGGGCCTTTTGAGTGACCGTTCACTCTCTTTCTTTCTGAGCACTCTTATTGTACAGGTTGGAACACCAATAGAGGGTAAGGATTTTAGGAAGCATACACTTGTGAAATTCAGGCTATAGGTTGAAACATCTCAAATTGGGTCTTATTTCTCAAAAATCATCATGAAATCTCCAATGAGTAAGAATAAAGAATGAAATGTACATAAATATACACAAAACAAAAATTGCCCAAAAATTTTATTGCTGAAAAAGTTTGAAACAAAATTTCTCATTCAATCATGATACAAACGAGAAGAAAGAAACTCGTAAAGAGCTCAACACATACACTTTTTGTCTCCTTTTCTTTTGGAACAAAATGTATTAACAAATCAAATAAATAGAATTTCCCCTTTGGAAATAATTACAAAATCTCTCAGAGGCTTTAGCATAGAGCTTCCAGTGTAATCTTCAAGTTTTATTGGATCAAAATTATCAGATATAGAAGAATATTCTCGCCTTATTGAAACATTTTTACAAATGCAGGGGGAGGGGAAAACAGAAAAGAAAAATACCCAGAGTCAGTAAGTAAGAATAAAAAATCGGTATGCATGTCCTATGGGGGAACCCTTTTTGTGCCAAGGGTAGGCCTAGAATGAGGATGCAATCCTCTGAAGTAGGCACTATACCATACCTGATGGATCCAATCAGCTCATGGAGTGAAAAAATAATTTTGAAAGAATTTGGTCAATTGGAATGAGAAGGGACGTTTGTCAAAATAAGGACCTCGTCCGCAAGGATTGATCACTTTTGATCGGTACAAGATTTTGCAAAAACGCACGGGTTTGACCTTGACGAACTTCTTATCAAAGAGATTGGAATTCGTTGATAAAATTCCTCAGTGAATTACGGGTCAAAACCCTAATTGATCAAGTGATTGGGTGCAATGGACGGTTTTCTTCAAAATTGACTAGATTTCCCAATTTGGAATTTCGACATTGAAATCCTAATTGGTCAAATGGATGGAATGAAGTTGACAATTTATTTAAAATCGACCGAATTACCCTAAAAAGGGAAACAGGTCAAATGAATTGAATGAAATTTATCCAAAATTAATCAGATCACCCTAAAAAGGGTAAATTGATCAAATAGATTGAACGAAACATGATTTATTCAAAATCGGTTCGGTTGCCCTAAAAATGGGTAAATTGGCCAAATGAATGATTGTTTCAAAAATCAGCCGAATGACCCTAAAAAGGGTAAATTAGTCAAATGAATTGACGATTTATTCAAAATTGACCGGATGACCCTAAAAAGGGTAAATTGGTCAAATGACTTGACGATTTATTCAAAATTGACCGAATGACCCTAAAAAGGGTAAATTGGTCAAATGACTTGACGATTTATTCAAAATTGACCGAATGACCCTAAAAAGGGTAAATTGGCCAAATGAAATGAATTTATTCAAAAATGATTAGATTGTACTAAAATTGAATGAATTGAAAAAAAATGGATTGGATAAGATGGATGATTTGTTCAAAAATCGATTGAATTATTCGCCCACTAGGTGGTTTCAAGAAATCATTACAATGCCTTGGTCTATGAGCTTCTAAAATCAAAATTTGGCCTCTATATTTATCGTCTCAACAATGAGGAATCATTTGTGAATTTCTTCAAATTAATGTCCTTCACGCAAGGGATTTTTACCAATTTTTGATAAAATGGCCAAAAGGTGATTATTAGATGCTCATATTCCAAAGATCACTCTATGCAAATGATCGGATCCTACCTTACCTTGTGCACTACCCCTTTGGATGGTACAAAATGTAAACGTGCAAGTCTCACTGGATTAAGTATCCGAGACACAAGGTGGTTTATTCCTAACACGGAATCGCCTAAATGGCATTCCCTTTCTAGGGTTTATGCATGATGCCATTTTATTAAAGCAGTAAAACATGCAATTTGAAATGAAATCATGACCTAAAAGGACCTTTTATACGCCAAGGTAGGCTTAGAATGCCATGCAATTATTAATCTATGAATGCAATACCAAAAATCTTTAAACGTGCAATAACCTATCTACGAGGGTAGGTTCTAAAAGAAGGTCATGCCAGACCTCTTATTTGCTAGGGTTTGTGAATGCAATGGGGACACAAAATCAAGAAAAGTTAGTTCACATAACACATTGTAATAACAAGATAAAGCAATCAAAGAAATAAAGCAGTAAAAAGGAAAAAGGGGTTGGACCCCTCCCCTCGTGAATAGTGTCCCTAGCTTAGGAGAAGGCCGACTCTACCCTAGGCAAGCTATCATGGATGCATGAGGTTGGGGTTCGCTAATGCATCTAGACTCGATAAGCTCAGGTCCCCGAGCCTTCAGACTTAGAAACCAAGGGTCATCAATCCCAAGGTTCTTTGTCGGTGGCTCGAGCGATTCCCCAGACATTACTACGCACACGTCGTGTCACGGCCACATGTCTGAGTGAATCTATCAAAAATCCTTAATCTTCGACTAAAAGCTAAGGGCTATTAACCCAAAGCTTAAAGTGGAAGATTAAGTGACCCCTTGGATCGTGCTACGCACACGTCGTGTCACGATCACACGTCCAAGTAGGTCGCCTAAAATCCTAACAGGGTGGAGTGGCGTGACAAGCCACTAAAAGAAAAAATAAAGGAGGGATAAATATATAAAGCGTATGCACGTATGCTAGTGCTCGTTTGGAGGGGAGGGATCAAGAACCAACGCGAGGCTCTAAAAGGTGACACACCCCCTCCCAAATGCAATGCAAGCGCGAGATAAACAAGTAAACATACATCCAATCAACCAATCACACATACGTGAGTGAGGGAATAGTTGGATACGCGCGTGAGGTAAAGGGTCCTAAAAAGGGAAAATGCAACCCTAATATCCACATGCTATACATAAAAAGGGTAGAAAAAGGAAAAGAATGGCTAAATCAAATGCTCGGACCCACTTAGGAAGTCCCCAGTGGAGTCGCCAACTGTCGCGCCCCACTTTTTGATTCGAGTTGAATGTGTGTGATGATGATGTGTGAAGTGTGGTGTGAACGTGTGCAAAATGAAAAGTAAAAAGGCCATGGGACTTAGAATGCGACGATTTGGCCAAGTGAAGTTCAAAAGGGTTTTTTGTATCAAAAATGGAGTCGCCACTTGGTATAGAGTTAAGGTGTACCAAGTCACCCAAAAATGATTTTTGTTTTTGGATAAAAAAGTAAATAAACCCTTTTAGAGAACTTTTGGGTCTACGTAACCAAAAGAGGGATCGGGGGTCACATTTGACGAAGGGGAAGGCAAGGATAAAAATCCAAGGCACCCCTTCGACCTAGCCAAGGCTAGTTGCGTGACTTAAACCAATTTTCCCTAATTTTTTCTACCCAAGGTATGTATCGCGTATTGGATATGTCTATATGAATGCAAAAACCTAGACCTAGGGGTATTGGGGGAAATTTCTCTTCAAAGGTTGAGTGGTGCCAATCACATTAATTGTGAAGCCCAATAATGATCCTTTTGGAGAGGTCACACCTAAACCTAAATGACGTGAAAAATGAGTGGAATGCATGCCATGTGAAAGTGTGAGTTTGTGGTGAAGTGAGAAAAATGATAAAAGTAATAAGATAAGAGTGAAGGTGTGCAAATGTAGATGAAGGTACTCGTGTGCGAGTGAAGATAAAAATGTTCGTGTGCAAGTGAAGATAAAAGGGTTCGTGTGCAAGTGGAGACAAAAAAGTGTTCGTGTGCAAGTGAAGGTGATAAAAAGGTGCATGTGTGCAAATGAGACAAAAGTGAAAGTGTAATGATAGAGTGGATTGAGAATGCATGAGCCTAGGGAATTCATGCATATTGGGTACGGGGAGACCTAAATCGTGACTTGATTTTCCCTTTGATTAGAAGGCGAAACTAGCGTGCTAAGGCTATCGAGTAGCCACACTCGCTCGTTTCCCTTATCGGAAGGGGACTCTCACGCAAATGTACCCTATAACTAGTATGAGATGCAAAAATCCTAAAATGAGGGGAAAAGGGGCTCGAGGAGCATGCCAGATGATAAAACTAAGGAAAAATGCATGATATGTAGTGAACAAGCAAATGATATGCTAATGAGGGGAAATCCCTAAGGGTCTAGCGTTGGACTAGCCCATTCTATGAATTCCGACTAGCGTTGGACTAGCGGAAACGTACATTCATCCATTCCATTCATTCATGGCTATGAAAGCAAGTAGACATGCCAAAACGCTCGTAAACACGTAGCACGTAGCACTTAGCATGCTCGACTAGATGCAAGAGCCTATCAAAGCAATTAAACATGTAGCAACAAAAGCAAGCAACCAAGGGGAAGGGGAAGTGGACCAGATGCTCTCCGAGCCCTATCTATTACAAGCCAAGAGGTGTACACATACCCCATAAAAGCATAAAGGGAAAGGGGAAATGGACAAGATGCTCTTCGAGCCCTATCTATTACAAGCCAAGAGGTGTACACATACCCCATAAAACTTAAATAAAAGCAAAAGCAAGTAAATGCGCGCAAAGAGGTAAGGAAAGCGAAGTAGACATGCAATTCACACTTAGCACATAGGAGCACGTAGGAAAAATAACTCAAAAGTATAGAAGTTACCTCCCTTGCGATGGAAATCGAGTAAATGAGATATTAGCTTCAAAATAATAAAAAAGGTCAAGGTACCAATTTATTTAAGAAAAATCAAAAGAAATGGGCAAAACAAAGCTCACTTGATCATGAAGCCCCTAAAGTCATGAATTAAATGCAATTGAAACAAAGCATAGTAATTAATTAAAACAAACAAGCAATGAAGTTGTAAAATTAAAATTATCAAGGACCAATTTGATGAAATTCTTTAATTGATTGGGTCCTAGTGGAACAAGGAGAGACTTGGGGGCCAAAGTGTAAAATTTCAGAAAATTTCCATGCAAGTTCATGCATTTGCTGCGAAGGAAACTACTAAGGAGAGCTTGCTGCAATTTCATCTTTTAAACACAACCTTCCGAATTTAGCACAATCTTCAATCAAACTTTATCAACCCAATGTCCAAGATTTAAATCAAGCAACAGAACACCTAATTTGGACATTCAAGCATGCAAAACTTAGAACAGAAATCATGCAAATTCTGAACAAAACTTTCAAACAAAACTTTATGTAAATGCTAGGAAGCAGTTTTGCTGCCACAACCCGAGAGGACTGGTTTCTGGGTTATTCGAAGGCAATCCCTTCCATCTAAACATTGCTAACAACTCAACCAACAACAGCTTGGGCCAAAGTAACAAATTCACCAAGCATTCTCTCCACTTTGTGACCCAAAAAACTGGAAATTTCATAGAAGGGAAAAAGGCATGCGAAAACTGGAAATTTCTGCAACTTTCAACCGTGGCATTCTTCCATTTTTATCACGCAAGCAAGTCCAACGAATACCAAAATTTCGAGTCAAAACGAATGAACAAAACAAGTCTCAAACATCATCTAAACCAAATAATACGTTTTGTTGCAGGACTAAAGCAGAAAATTTGAATTGACTGACAGGAAAAAGAAAAAACGCAGCAAGGTTCTTTCGTAACTTTCATTCAAATGGAACTTGATTTCCAGCCGAACATTGGAGCCTACTCTAGGACCAACCACACACAAAAACAACGCTAATGATTCAACTTTTCTCTTTCCATCACAAGACCACATAGCAAGTTGAATGACAAATCCATTTGGAGGGCTGTTACATGAAAAAAAACAGCAAAACACAAGGACGAATGCAGCTTATCAAGAACCCATAGATTTTGCAGCCCTACATTCATCATATTTACCATGAACACATGCTTAGACAAGCAACAAAGGAAATCTGACGATAGAGAGGGGCCAAAACATGCGTTTTCAAAACAAAAACCTAACTCTGAGTCTGCTCCATGCCGAAAGATAAAAAACGGTCAGAGTAGGAAACTTTTCTGCAATTTTATTGCTGTTGTCTACGACTTCCGTGGCTCAACAACCCAAAGAATACATAAAACCAAATCCAAACAAAACAAAATACTAAACTCAAGCACCTGTACCTAATACTAAAGAGGCACAAAACAAACATCAACCAGGGAAACATCAAGAAGCAAAACATGACGAAAATCATGAAGCCAAACCAGCAGCAAAAACAGCCCAAGATTCATGCTCCACAGACTTGGATTCTCATGAAAAAAATCTCACCGAAGCAACAAGGAGAGAAAATACCGTTACCTCAGAATCCTAGCGGACTGAAATAAATGTGGAAATCATCCCAAAGAGCACGCTGATTCCAGAGACGCTGTCGAGAACTTCCGTCGCCAAGCCTTCAACATTGAAGAACCCGCAACTTGGAGCACCAATCTGGCCAGGCTAGAGGTGTTTTTTAAAGAGTGGTCACCGAATATAAGTTGTTGCCTGACGTCCACAGAGAGTGCAGAAGAAGATGACTCGCTCCAAAAACTAAAGAATTGCTTGGAAATAGCCACGAACGAGGCTGATTCGTCTGCCTGGGGAATGAATCTTCAGCAAGTTTCCTCCTTTTTCTTTTCTTTTCTGGTTCCTTCCTCAGCCCCAAGACTCCATCTTGCTCAGCTTTTCTCTCCTCCAACCCGTCACTCTTAGCTCCCCCTAGCTCTGCAGTTTCTCTTTTCCCTTTGCTCTCCTGAAGCCCCCCCAGATTTCTCTTCTTCTTAGTCTTTTCTTAAAACCCTTCTCCCGTAGCTCCCCTTAACCGAGCTCTCCTCTCTTGCGGCCTCCCTCTCTTTCTCTCGCTGTTTTCTTTTTGTTAGCTCTCCAATGAAGCCCGTAGCTTTTTCCCTTTCTCTACCCCCGTATCCTTTCTATCTCCTCTTTGCTGTTTTTTTTTCTATTTCCTCCCCATCCCCCTTTGCGGCTGTAACTCTCTTAGCCTTTTATATGGGCAACCTCCAACCCTAAAACCCCAGGCTCTTCTGGTATATTTGCAACTAAGGATCTCTCCAAGGTCCTCCCTCGCAAGCTGCAAAAACGCAGCTTGCAAGTCGCGTTTCTTCTCTCTTTTTTTTTTTTTTTTTTTTTTAAGTACAAGATTGATAATATCAAATTAAAAAATCGGGTAATAATAATAATAATACTAATAATGATGAAAACAATTAAAAAACTAAACAACTAAAAATGGCCATTTTCAATCTTTTCCTACATTTTTCATTTTTCCATGACTTTTTCCTTTTTCTCCTTTTTTTCATTTCAAGAAATTCTATGCTAAAAACTTAAACATAAAAATAAAACTATAAACTAAAAACTAAAAATCGAATAAAACTAGCACGACAAATAAAAAACTAAAAATAAACAGTAAATGAAATTACACCAAAATTTGGTGTCTACATTATTAGTTGTTCTTAAATAAGTATGTAAAAATAATTTTTAGATTACAAATAATTTAATTGTGTAAAATATTAAATTATTTGGTTTTTGCCAAGTTAAATCAATATTTCTTGATGTAGATTATTTTATTGCTTTAATATTAATTCTTTGAATTTCGATAGCTAATATTAAGTATTAACAATGTTAAGTGTCAACGGGAACCTAGAATTAAGACGAAATCGATTTTAGGTCAAAACCCTTTATAACTTCACTTAGGACGTTAAAATCTCGATAATTGAATTTTTTTGCGAGATTAGTATACTAGTAGGCTATCAAATTTCATTTGGAATAAAATTTTGGAATCAGATTACGAGTGAGGACCTAAGTGGAAGGTCGGACAAGATGTTAAAAGACCAAATTAGCCTTCCTCCATCTCAAATTAACCATGCAGTCATGGAACTTCATTGGGCAAGCTTCAAATCCAAGCACTTCCATACTGCCGGCTCATCCCCACTACACCCACACCACTACATCAACTCCAATTCACCACAACAATTCCATTTCCATTTCCTTCTTCTGCCGCGAACCGAGAGTGAAGTGAGAGAGAGGGCCGAGCTCTTTATTTTTTTTTCTTTCTGTCCGTAAGTTAGAGGGAAAAGAGAGAGACTTACCGTTCTTCCTTCATTCCATCCGTGAGCTGGTGAAGAGGACCGAGAGCCAACACTTCCTCCATTTCATTTGTAAGCTTGAGCAAGGGAGAGAGAGAGTTGGCAAGCTGCATTTCTAAACTGTCCGAGAGAGAGAGAGAGAGAGCAAGAGGTAGTTTGTGCGAGTTATCTGTCTTCATGTTCTTCATCACTGCCGAGAACTGACCATTTCCTTCCTCATCTTCAACCACTTGTGATCAACTCCAACAACCAACACCACAGCCTGCACTAACCGAGCTCAGACCAGCCATACCCGAGTTCCTTAGCAAGCCGAGAGGAGAGAAAAATTGCAGCTGTTTGTCGCGTGAGTTGAGCTTCAAGTTGAGGTAAATTCTGGACTTAGACTAGTTAATTATAGGTAGATAAAGTTGCTTATGAGCATGCATGTGATGGTTGTGCAGTTGGATGATGAATTAAGTCACAGGAAAATCTGATTATGAAGAAAATGGGAATTGCCGAGAGATTGAGCTGGGAATTGCAGCTTTAATTTGTTAATTTAAGGTGATCTGAGCCTAGATGTGTGTTTAGCTAACTAAAAACTGGATGATTAAGCTTTTCATGAGGTTAATCAGCCTTGAATAAGTAAGAAAATCGAAGCGGTGCAGAATCTGCTTGCATGCAAGCCAACCGAGAAGCCTTGGATGAAATTCTGGTTGGTTGATGATTTTTTTTTTAATGATGTCCGAACCTGGTTTTGGATTAAACTGATAGTTAATTAGTTATTTGGTCATGCATGTTGCTGATTAAGCCGTGGATGAAAGAAAAAAAAATCTGAATTTCTAGAGTTACTTGTGAGTTAAGCTAGCCGTGACTTTCCTTTATGTTTTGGGTCGAATTTCCGGTTGATTTGTTGTAAGAAGTGATTGTTTGATGCCAAGAGCTAATGATTGATGAAACTCTTGGCCATTTGAGTAATCTTTACAAGAGTTAAATTTTTGGTGGAATTGTTTAAGTGATTTGGCCGAAATGCACTTGGAAAGTCCATGACTTGTGGTTTGGAATTATTTTGATGTCTTGGACTTCCTTTGTTTAATTTTTGATTAGAATTGAACTTGTTGAGACCTAGGACTAATGATTGATGAAACCCTAGTGAAATTGATATTTGAATTGTGATTTTGCTATATTGGCAAATTGGAATATAATGTGCAAGTGAATTGGAATCGTGAAGTCCGTTTTGGTCCTTTGAACTCGAGTACTTTTAAACCAAGCTTTGTTGAAACATTTTGTCCTAGTATCAAGCTATAGAAATTGAGTATGGTATGATAATGCTAAAATTCGTGTGTCGGGACTTTTAAATCTTGCCACTAGTTAATTCTTTCCTTTGCTTAAACTAGCCTTATTACTTAATAATTGCACTAACTTCTAAACTCTAGATTTTTCGTAAAATTGTCCCTGACTAGTTGTTTTAGAGGAAAATTGTCAAAAACACGAGATTTTAGTAATTTTAAATAAAAGGCGTAGAAAACTTGTTCGGCAAGAAACCTTATTTGAAGTAAGTTAGTTCTGGTTTGCACCTCTAGAAAGAAAGTACCTTTAAAGAAACCATACGAAATATTTTATCACTTTTACTAGTTTTAACTCTAAGAGAATTGTTGTTTTATTTTGAGAAGATAAATTAGTTATATACCAGATAATTTTTCATACATAAACCAAGAACTTGTATAGTAAAACTTATTGTTTTAAAACTTGGTCTTTTAGGGTTTAGCGAGGACGTGGATTTCGATTCCCAGCTTGACCTTTGAGCTTCACTTTTGGTGAGTGTCCTTGCTTGTTCTATGTTTATCTTGTTAAAGTGCTTTCTTGACTTGTTATGTGATAATCGGATAGTGGTTTTCCTGATCCATCGAAATGGGCAGTGTGTACTTTATCGCACTAGCCCTTTCGAGTGGTGATTTGCTTGAAATATTTTCTCGAATATTTTGTTCGCTCTAGTTAAGTACTGAGTGGGGGAATGTACCACACTTGAGGGTGGGAGGGTCTCTTATCCTAATTCAAGTACCAAAAACCTTGCAACTGTTGACTGGAGCGTGGACTCGTCAACTAAACCACCAGGCAGGGGAATGTACCACACCTTAGGGTGGGAGGGCCTCTTATCCTGACTTGGTAACCACTTGTTGTGACGTCGTTGGGTGAATCCCTCGACTAGGCTATAAAAAGGTATACTTGAGTAATACCAAATTCTCTCGTGAGAAGAACGGGCCCGGTGGGAGTAAGTTGGCCGGAGCATGTTAAGAGCAAAGAAAAAAAAATCTACTAGGACTTTAGATAGTGAGAGTTGACGGAGGGTCAACTGTGGTTAAATTTTGATCAAGTTCGTGGAAAATGACTCTTGAGAATCCTGTATCCTACCCTGTGCTGTTATACACTTTCCTACTTGTTGAATTTTAGTTTGGAGTTATTATTTGCTACTTGTTTTATATGATTGCATGTTTGGGGCACCACTGAGTTTTAGCTCACCCCACGTTACTTGTTTTCCTGAACAGGTTCTGGCATTTGAGAGACCTGAAGTCTGCCTTTACCTTTTATGAATGTTGTTTTGAATCAGACAATGTATCTTTCATCTTGGGTTGCCACTTGAAGTTGGAAAAGTGCAAACCCTGAGTTGTTATTTGACTTGTATGAATGTATTTGGGTTTATGATTTCACTTTGTGGTTTGTAATATATAAATGCAGTTATGTTTTAATCTGATTGGAGATGTACGTAAGAGTGGATGTTCAGTTGTCCAATGGTAATGTTATCTCTGAAGTTAATGTGTCCTTAGTGTTTTTGGTCGTTTTAAGGATTGGCTTGTTCGGGTGACGAATTTTGTAATGGTTTAAGTTATACGTCGGAAGAGTTTAGCCAGTTTCCTTGCGTGAGTCCTGGCGAGAGTTAGGCAGGTGACCCGCCAACCCTCTGGTTCGCCTTAGGGAGAAGTGGGGCCGTCACAATAGTGGTAGTCTACTTCTTTGCATAAGGTTACGCACTCGAATCTCCATTCTAGAAATGTTTACAAAATTTTTCCGTAGACTGGGTTCCTTATAAAATCGGCTTGTTCAACCGAGTTGTCCGGTTCAACCGTCGGTCCGTTAAAAAATCGACAGGTTCAATGCAGAAACGATCTTATTAAGAACCCGGCCCGATTTCATGGCCGGTTCACTGGGTTGATCGGTTGAACCGTCGGGCCGGGTCGGGTTTAATAACTATGCTTCAAACACAGTGTAACTAACAGTCTTAAAACACCAATCGATTAATTTTCAAACACACTGTAACTATTCCAATAACTATTTTGTAACACTCTTCAAACACACTGTAACTAACACTCTTCAAACAGTTTTGTATTAATTTTCAAACACACTATAACTTCCCAATAAATTGAATGTAAGTCTTCAACCATGCTGTAACTTTCCAAATAACTATTTTGTAACACTCTGCAAACACACTGTGACTTTCCAATAACTATTTTGTAACAACCTACAAACACACTGTAAAATGCAATCATCAAATATGGAGTTTTGTATTAATTTTCAAACTCTAACTTCCGAAATAACTATTTTTTAACAGTTTTCAATAACTATTTTGTAACAACCTACAAACACTTCATAACTAACAGTTTTCAAATATGGAGTTTTGTATTAATTTTCAAACTGTAACTTCCCAAATAACTATTTTATAACAGTATTCAAATAAACTGTAACTTTCCAATAACTATTTTGTAACAACCTACAAACACACTATAAACATTTTCAAATACGGAGTTTTGTATTAATTTTCAATCTGTAGCTTCCTAAATAACTATTTTGTAACAGTTTTCAAACACACTGTAACTTTCCAATAACTATTTTATAATAGTTTTCAAACACAATGAGTTTGTTTGGATAAGAATTTATTTGGATGATTTATTTGATCCAGTTACTGTAGTACTTTTTGTGATGTGATGTATGTGAGATAAAAAGGTGATTGGGAATGGTGTGTATGATGCAAGCAAAACAAAATCTGAAATAAATCTTGCAAATTTTCTTTGTCCAAACAAACCCAATGTAACTAATAGTTTTTCAAACACACTGTAACTTCCCAATTGGCTTAACATGACATGAGACTTATATGGATGTAACTTGAATCATTTAATTTAATTATTATACTCAATTCAGTTTGTCAGGTCTGCTTCATATGCTGCTAGCATTGGTGTGTTATGACAATATGCCTAGAGGTTTTTGATGATGACTAGCGATAATTCAGACCCATATAGGTAGCATCATTATGGTATAAACACAGTTAACATATGTGTCTAGCTTTTACAGTCATGTTACTTGAATTAGAACCTTATGAATAATACAACTGTACCAACATTTTCGCTTTCGACCATATGACCACAACCTACGTGGTGTTTCTGGGTCATACAGATGTGACATCGATGCACCTGCAATCAAAGGTGGTTGTACCGTAGATTGACCTTATGTATAATGCTTCCTTGCTCAGTTGTTGTCATGGTGGCCCTTGTTGCAATCCCTGACTGATGTTATCAGGCATGACTGATGAGGTAGGAATTGGATTCTCCATGTCCATTACATCTTCATTCAACTCTGGGTTTGGGATGGCTTCAATATTTGTCATCGTATTTGCATTGTCTTCTTCATACTGCGCTGCATTATGCTCGTCTTCTTCAGACCCTTCCGCATCAATTTCATCAGCATCATCATCCTCATCGTTACCCCTTCTTTGGCAGATTGAAATTCTAGCTCTTCTTCGGTATCAGGACTCTTGTGCATTGTATAGTCCTTCTGTATAGGTTTTTTCCCTTTGTCCAATGCTTCAGACCCAAAAGTGAAAGCTTTTACTCTCGGATGAGAAGAGAGCATTTCTGCAATTTTTAATATCTTTCATTGGCTACTAACAACAATGTTATACAACTCATTTAGCTCAACTTGTAGTTACATGACGACATTACCAATCCATAAATTAGCCACATGCTCTCAAGAATGGAATACAATACAGGCATATACAATGGTACATCTAAGTGAAAGTTCTTAATTTAACATTTGTACTGCTGGCATAGGTTCTATAACTGCAAGTTCTATGGCAATAAATAAAATGGTCACCGCAAAGATTGAATTTTCATTTATTTATAACATGATTATCCAAAAGATCAATACATTTATGTATTTACACGCATGTGACTTCATTCAAAATAACTTATTTGTTCAATGTAATATTGTGATTGGTTTCATATATTAACATGTAACTGTATGTAGTTACAAGCTGATAGGCCTATCAATGACCTATAATATTGACAATAATATGCAGTAATTACGTCAAATCTGTAGACACCAAATTTTGAATAATTTGTATGTGGCATCTACTTCATGATTTTTATTTTAAATCGCTTGCATTTAGTTCATTGTTGTGTGTTTTGCATTTTTAGTTGTTATTTTTATTTTAGTTTTATTCATTTTGCCCTTTTAGTTTGTCTATTCATTTATTTTGTTTTGTCATTTCAGGTTTTTAATCACTTTTAAGTCTTAGATTTGAGTTTTTAGTTTTTTTTTTTAGTTTTTAGTTTTTTTAGTTTTTAAGTTTATAGAGTTTTAGAAAGAAAAGAAAAATCATTTTAGTCATTTTTGTTTTTATTCAATGCTTTCTTGAAAGAAAAATGGAAATGAAAAATCATAAAAAATGAAAAAAAAAAGAAAAAGGAAAAAAAAATGAAAAAAAAAGGGAAAAAAGGGGGAAAATTTGTTCACAAAAATATGTTTATTTCTTTAAATTCAATCTTTGGGCACATTAGTTATTTTTATTAAGAAAATGATGAAAAAAATGAAAAATTGGAAAATTTAAAAATGGCCATTTTTGTTTAGTTTTTTTTGTTTTGTTTAAAATTATTTTTGTTTTGTTATTATTATTATTACCGGGTTTGTGTAATTTTGTTATTATTATTTATATTTTATATTTTCTGTAATCTTCAAGTTGTTCTCGTAAAAAAAAAAAAAAAAAAAAAAAAAAAAAAAAAAACACGCAAAAAAACGCTTGCGGCAGGCAGGCTGCATTTTTTTTTGCAGCTTGCCAAGGACACTTCGTACGTGCCATTGAAGGGCAGGATGAAGGCAGAGGCTGGCCTTCATCCTGACCATTCAGTGGAGGGTTTAAGGGCCTTGGAGTCCATATAAAAGCAAAAGGAAAAAGCCAGCCGCAAGGGGGAGATTTTTTTTTTTGAGAAGAGATTGACGAAAAAAAACCACGGCAAAAGAAAGAGGAGAACGGGGCAAAAGAGAGAGGAAAAATCTGAACCAGAGTTCAACGGAGAGGCTCACGTTTGACTGCAGAGTGTTTGAGAGAAGAACAGAGAGCGAGAGAGTAAGAATTTTGGGGAGATTAAGGGGGATACTAACTGATAAAGGTTGGAACTGCTAGGATATTGAGAGGCGAAGTCGACGGAAAACGGGAAAAACCAGCAAAGGGAATTAAGGAGACAGACGGCGGAAGAAGCTATCGAAGCAGGAAGAAAGACCAAAGCTTTCACTTTCTTTCCATCGATCAAAAACTTCAGGTATCTTCCTACAACTGATTTCTTTAGCCTCCCCAGTTTTAGCTTCTCCGATTTCCTTCGTGACTGAGTTGGACTTTTGCTTTTAGTTCTCTGTTTCGATGGTTTGTCGTTGTTGTCTCTATCTGCTTCAATCTGGCATACGGAGTGTATATCTCCAAGCTTTGTTAGGCCGTGAGTTAGAACTCTAGAGTTTTGTAGTTTTGTTGATTCATTAGGCTTATTACATCGGATAAAAACTGCTGAAAATGTCAAAAATTGGAGTCTTTTGTTTCGGATTCTCAGGGGGGGGGGAAAGGCAGCAACTGTAGTTATGGTTTCATATCATGATTTGGTTGTTTTGATTCAAAGTGATTTGAGTGGGGTTTTATGGAACCAGTAGACAGGCTTACACGTTTTGAGTTCATGCCCATGGTAGATTTCCTGCGCATATGAAAGCTAAAACCTTTGCAGAAATGAACCCATGAATGAGTCCAAACTTGCTAGTTATCATAATTTTCTTTGCTTGCATGATAGTGTCGCGTGAGACTGCTAAATGGTAAAGTTTCAGAATTTTTTGCTAAGGCCGCATGGTTTTTCTTCTGATCTGTGCGTCAACATCTGAAGTTTTATGGGAAAGGTAGAAAAATTGTCTGCATGAGTGTTATTTTTCCTCTGCTGCAACTTCACATTTAGTCACCTTATAAACCCACTGGTGCTTGTAGTTTTTTCTGATGCATATAAAGGCCTGCACTTTTCTTTCATTTCGTTGGTTGATTGAGCAACTCAGGTTTCCAGCCTTAGTTTGCAAGCATGATAAGCTTAATAGGAATTTGAGTTTGGGTTTGTGGTTTGAGATGTTTGAGTGCATCTTGTCATGCAAAATGCTGAAGTTCAAGAACACTGCTTGTTGAAGTTTAAAAGTTTCCTGTATGCCTGAATAAAGTTGTCAAGTCTTTCTGTTTGTTTGGTCTGAATGAAGTTTATTGGAGTTGAAAACATCTAATCAAAGCTGTTTTTGAATCGAAAATCTAAGTTGAAAGCAAAGTGCAGCAGTTTTTATTTTCGGTTGTTGAAGCTTAATTAAATCAGTCGCATAAGCTGCTTGTTTTCGTTCATTGCATGAAACTTAGCATGAAAATCCTCCAAGAGTCCCATTGTTCATAGGTGTTTAGCCATGTTGGATTGGAGTAATTTCAAGGCTGTTGTACGCATTTGCTTTGCTGAAATGCAGAACTTTGCACATGAAAATTTGCAACAGAACCAAAAAAAGTTGTCGCATTCTCTTTGCTGTTTCCTTACCTGCATTGGCTCCTTAAAGTGTCGGCCATTCAGTTTGTTAGTTAACCTTGTTTGCAAAAAGAAGATTTGGAAGATTGGTTTGGGTTTACATGTTTGGGTTTTGGAGCATTTGAACCATGACCAGACAATTGCTAAAAAGGAATGAACTAGAATTCTGCCAAGCCATCTTCTAACATCTTGAACAATTTCCCTGCTATGTTTTTGCTTTGCTTGGATGTTGAAATCATGTTGCATGTTGCTGGGATAAGGGTTTTGGACGTCTTGGTTGAAATGTTTTGATCAAACTTGTGCTGAAGTTGGAGTTTGCTTGCAAAAAGTGTAACCTGCGGTAATATTTCTTGATTGCAGAAACACTTCTTCATTGCAGAACCTGTTTCACGTTCTTGCATGTTTTGCATGAAAAAAGCTTTTCAAAATTTGCATTTTGACCCCCCAAGTTTCCCCTAGACTCACTACGGCCCAAATAATTAGAAAATTAGTCAATTGGGTCCCTGTAATTTTTTTCAGCAATGCTATAAAGACCCAATTAGGTTCCATTTCTTGCAATTAGGCCCTAAAATGTTTTTGAACCATTCCTCCACCTTTTCTTTGCCTTCGAACCTTTGAAGTTCTTAAAAGTGCTTGATTGAGTTTGAATGCTTGGGTAGTGTTCACAATTGAGTCTTTGGTAGCTTCAACTTCGCAACTCGATTGCTCATTTGCTTTCATTTGTTTGGGTGATACTTAGAGCATGAATTTGTGAAACTTGTGTTTAAATGAGCTTATGTTTGCCCGTTTTCCTTAACTTTCCTAAGTAAATTTGCTGCTTAACTTTTTTTTTTTCTTGCTTTTGGACCTTTAAAGTTCTTAAAACATTTTAATTGGTTTTGGTTTGATTGTTTGATGGTTGTTTTTGGATCCTAAAATGCAAGTGAAACCACTCATTGATCCGTATTTGATCTTAGGCATTTAAGTGCTTCTAATTGTTCAATTCCATGTTTATGTGTTGGATTGCTTGACCCTTGTTTTGTTTTGGACTTTTAAAGTTCTTAAATGTTCGATTGACTCGAGTGTTTGGGTAAGGGATATGTTTGAGTCCTTAATAGATGCTTCACTTGGAAATCGAATAGGCCATGCCTTCTCCTTGATCTTTAAAGTACCATTGACTACATTTAAGTTGTGATGGAGGAAATTTTTTATGATTTGATGAATGCCATTTGGATTATTTATATTATATCATTAAAGTGGTGCCTTAACCTTTTGTTTTGATGGTCTTAGCTTAAGCCGTCTTTTTGTTATATTCTACTATTTGAGGTACCTTGACCTTTTTTTATTATTTTGGAGGGTAAGTTAGTAATTTCACTACGTTAGGGCGTCACTTCAAGGGAGGTACACTCTATCCCCCATTTTGCACTTCATTTGACTCTATGTGCTCCTACGTGTTATGTGAAATTGCATGCCTACTCCGCTTTCCTTACCTCCTTGCATGCATTTACTGGCTTTTACTTTTATTTAAGATAGGGCTCGGAGAGCCTCTGGTCCATTTTCCCTTCCCCTTTATGCTTTTATGGGGTATGTGTACACCTCTTGGCTTGTAATAGATAGGGCTCGGAGAGCATCTGGTCCATTTCCCCTTTCCCTTTATACTTTCATGGGGTATGTGTACACCTCTTGGCTTGTAATAGATAGGGCTCGGAGAGCATCTGGTCCACTTCCCCTTCCCCCTGGTTGCTTGCTTTTGTTGTTACATGTTAAATTGCTTTAGTAGGCTCTTGCATCTAGTCGAGCATGCTAAGTGCTACGTGCTACGTGTTTACGAGCGTTTTGGCATGTCTACTTGCTTTCATAACCATGAATGAATGGAATGGATGAATGTACGTTTCCGCTAGTCCAACGCTAGTCGGAATTCATAGATGGGCTAGTCCAACGCTAGACCCAATAGGATTTTTCCTTGGATTTTCATTAATGCATTATTTGCCTGTTCACTACATATCATGCATTTTTTTCTTAGTTTTATCATCTGGCATGCTCCTCGATTCCCCTTTCCCGTCACTTTAGGTTTTGCATCCCATACTAGCTATAGGGTTCATTTTGCTTGAGTGTTCCCCTTCCGATAAGGGAAACGAGCGAGTGTGGCTACTCGATAGCCTTAGCACGCTAGTTTTGCCTTCTAATCAAAGGGAAAATCAAGTCACGATTTAGGTCTCCCCGTACCCAATATGCATGAATTCCCTAGGCTCATGCATTCTCAATCCACCCTATCATTACACTTTCACTTTTGTCTCATCTGCACACATGCACCTTTTTATCACCTTCACTTGCACACGAACACTTTTTTTTGTCTCCACTAGCACACGAACCCTTTTATCTTCACTTGCACACGAACATTTTATCTTCACTCGCACACGAGTACTTTCATCTACATTTGCACACCTTCACTCTTATCTTATTACTTTTATCGTTCCTCTCACTTCACAAACTCACACTTTCACATGGCATGCATTCCACTCATTTTTCACGTCATTTAGGTTTAGGTGTGACCTCTCCAAAAGGATCATTGTTGGGCTTCACAATTAATGTGATTGGCATCACTCAACCTTTGAAGAGAAATTTCCCCCATGTCCCCCTAGGTCTAGGTTTTTGCATTCATATAGACATATCCAAACACGCGATGCATACCTTGGGTAGAAAAATTAGGAAAAATTGGTTTAAGTCACGCAACTAGCCTTGGCTAGGTCGAAGGGGTGCCTTGGATTTTTATCCTTGCCTTCCCCTTCGTCAAATGTGACCCCCGATCCCTCTTTTGGTTACGTAGACCCAAAAGTTCTCTAAAAGGGTTTATTTACTTTTTTCATTCAAAAACAAAAATCATTTTTGGGTGACTTGGTACACCCTAACTCTATACCAAGTGGCGACTCCATTTTTTATACAAAAAACCCTTTTTGAACTTTATATGGCCAAACCGTCGCTTTATCAAGTCCCATGGCCTTTATTTTCATTTTGCACACGTTCACACCACACTACACACACCACACAACACCCAATTCAACTCGAATCGAAAAGTGGGGCGCGACAAAATCAATCAATAAATTTCGTTAACCATGGAACAGGCCCACTTACACCGATATCGGCATGCCCGCTGTTCATCATCATCCCTACCAAATCAGGAGGTAGTTCAGTACGCCACACACCATATTCATTCTCTTCCGGATCATGTAGTCCAACCTTTAACATCAAATTAAACCAACCGTTTCAATAGCAAAGCCACGTAATACATACACCAATACTTTTTGAATGAAATGTGGTAAACAATAAATAACATTTTTGATACGTTCCTCGATCAACACGTTTCGAGACACGTAGCACGTTTGCCCAAGGATCTAGCGAGGATGTTCAACGCTTGGAATTGCGGGATCTAGAACCAAACGGACGACACGATTTGATTCAAGACGGTAGACGACACTCCGATGAAGGTGAATACTCCAGGGGAATAGATCGGAAGAACAATCTAGGACAGGACGCAAGACTACTCAAAACCCTTGCCAAAGCAAGTAAAGGGGTCGAATCTCTCTCTCAAGAAGAATCGAAAATATGGAAAACTTTATTGATAAAACGTCTCCCTAAAACCTTACAAAGCAAGCCTATTTATAGGCTAAAGTGACTGAAATCCTAAAGGGACTAGGAAAGGGAAAAGTCGGCCCATGGTCTTGGGACAAGATGGGCCGGCCCATGCTCTTACTTAAACACTAATCAATTGCTAAATAACTACTAAGGCCTAAGGCCCTATTCGGCCAACTCATTTGGAGGCCCACTTGACTCTTCATGGGCTTGGGTCATGGTGTAGATAACTCGATTAAAATCCTTCAAGCCTTCAATATCTCTATGGACTCCATGTTGGTTTTGGACAATTCGAACAAGGGCTTGGAGGGATTCTTTGAAGAGCTTGGCTCGTGCACGTGTGACTGGGCCCAATGGAACTCGGACTGGGTCATTACTTGGGCTAAGGTCCGTGCACACATCAGTCCCCTCCACTTGAGCAAGATTTGTCCTCAAATCTGGATGGAAATGAATGACACGAACAAGGGTTGGTATCATGGTTCCAGTGGCTCCTCTTGTTCGTATCATTCCCCCCCTCTTGAAAGCAATTTACCCACAAATTGAAGCACGAATGGTGACAAGACGAGTTACATGCCTTCGACTCAATCTTGTTATGATGGCTACAGATGGCATGCAATGCAAAGCCCATGGGCTAAGTTGGAACATAACCCTTGTCGAACCTTGAATCTCACAAACCATCTTCAATGTATGCTCAACTTGATCGTTTGTGGTCATGAGGTAAGGGTCCTCAAAGTGGTATGAAATGTATCCCATGAAATCGAACTCCGGCTCGAACACACTTGCAAAGCACCAAGGTGGATTTGGTGATATTGGAGCTTCATGTGGACTAAGAGCAAGACGAAAATCATAATGGTCATTGAGGTACTTGTTCTTTAAACGAACCCTTGGTACACAACGATCCCCAAAATGTGGAGTGTTCCCTTCAAGACGAGCTCGAATCAACTCCCCTTTGGTGTGGACTGATTTGAGTTGATATTGTTCCATGAATGGATACCAACGGGGTTTAACTCTTGGAGTGCCAACTTCATGGAGGCTTGCAAAGTCTACAATTGATTTTGGAATGGAACACACCAAGATCAACTCAACTTGCCTTTGCTTGATCTGTATAAAAGTAGAAACACTAAACAAAGCGAAGGTAAGTTCGTTAGGAAAATAATAGGCCTTCACCGGGTTGCTCAAGATCAGCCCACTTTCTCTCTTTTTTTCCTTTTTACCACCCATCTCATTAGATTTTTCCATCTCTTTTTCTAGTTCAACAGCTGACCCTTTCATCTCATTGCTTTCAACTCCCTTGGGTTTTACCTCTTCAGGCACAATTCCCTCATCTAGCTTTTTCTCCATTCTATAACGCTCAAACTCACTTTTCATGCATGCTAGATCAATACAAAGTTGATCATAAGTAAGTGATACAAGTGCAAGACGACGACTATTAAATAAGAAGGAATACTTATTAGTATGTCCGTCATATTTAATTTCTCGCCTCGACATCCATGCTTTGCCCAACAACACATGTGTCACTTGAATTGGGACTACATCACACAACACCTCATCCACATATTTGCCGATGTGAATAGGTACAAGTGTGTGCTTAGTAACCCAAACATCACCATGAGTGCTCGTCAACTTGTACGGTTGAAGATGATCAATGGTTGGAAGATTTAATTTCTCAACCATGATAGCGCTTGCAAGGTTGACTTCACAACTCCCATCAATGGCCAAGCTACAAATTTTATCTTTGACACCGCAACGGGTATAAAACCAACCAAGCAACTGAGATTTGACGAGGTCCAATTGCTCATCTACACCACGTAATGTCACTTCTTTGACTCCCTTAGGATCAAGAAGACAATGTTGTGGGCTAGCTTTTATGCGTCTTGTATTCGCCATGACGTATGAGTGAACCTGCAAAAAGTTAGCAACGAAACCGAAGATATTGCCTTTCACGCTCCCTTACGTGTATCCACTCGCACTCGTGTATATGGATGTCACTCTAATGGACTTACCAAATACCTTTACCTGTTGGGTTAGGTAGTTGAGAAAGGCCGCTCAAGTCCAATAATTGTCGCCAACTTTTTCCACAAGAGTAACCAAGAAGGTAAGACACAAATATGGGTGCAAAATGAAGTGGAAATGGATGACTTTGAAAGGCCAATAATGGCGGACAGAAATGAAAATGCGCCAATGGGGACACAAAAGAAAGAAACCCTAGCTTCCTAAAATGTAGGAGAGGGTTCCTAAAATGTAGGAGAGAATGTAGGAGAGTGTTCCTAAAATGTAGGAGAGAATGTTGAAGAAAATGTAGGAGAGTGTTCCTAAAATGTAGGAGAGAATGTAGGAGAGTGTTCCTAAAATGTAGGAGTGTTCCTAAAATGTAGGAGAGAATGTATGAGAGTATACGTAAAATGTAGGAGAAAATGTAGGAGAGTGTTCCTAAAATTTAGGAGAGAATGTATGAAAGTATTCCTAAAATATAGGAGAGGATGTAGGAGAGTATTCCTAAAATATAGGAGAGAATGTAGGAGAGTGCCTCAAAATATAGGAGAGAATATAGGAGAGTGTCCAAGTGAAACAAAGAAACCCTAGCCGCAAGTAGAAAACCCTAGCCGCAAGGATAACCCTAGCAAGAGAAGGAAACCCTAGCAAGATAAGGAAACCCTAGCAGCCGTCACGTTATTGTTCTTGCTGCCCAAGCGACAACCAATTAACGAGACAGATTTGGGAGCAACGTTGAAACACCAACAACCAGAATTTTGATGCACAAACGACTCAAACGCAAGAAACAAGTTGTGGACAGAAATTATCAACAAACTAGACACAACACAAAGGAGATAATACACTAACAGATTTTGTGTTCGGATGAACAGTAACGTGAACAGTGTCGGGTGAACAGCGTGAACAGTGCCTGATGAACAGTAACGGTGAACAGTGTCGGATGAATAGTGACATTTTTTTTTTGGAAAACAAGGCAGCGGACAAAACACAAAGACCCTACGACACAACTACGAAAAATAAGGATATAACGAAAGATACCTCCATCTAAGCTCTGAAGCCAACTGATACGTTTCTCGATCAACACGTTTCGAGACACGTAGCACGTTTGCCCAAGGATCTAGCGAGGATGTCCAACGCTTGGAATTGCGGGATCTAGAACCAAACGGACGACACGATTTGATTCAAGACGGTAGACGACACTCCGATGAAGGTGAATACTCCAGGGGAATAGATCGGTAGAACAATCTAAGACAGGACGCAAGACTGCTCAAAACCCTTGCCAAAGCAAGTAAAGGGGTCGAATCTCTCTCTCAAGAAGAATCGAAAATATGCAAAACTTTATTGATAAAACGTCTCCCTAAAACCTTACAAAGCAAGCCTATTTATAGGCTAAAGTGACTGAAATCCTAAAGGGACTAGGAAAGGGAAAAGTCGGCCCATGG
>NW_020862249.1:0-83760 GCF_003713205.1 Coffea eugenioides | reverse complement strand
ATGAACCGTTTCCTGCATTATTTACTTTTGAACTGTTTCCAAAGTTACTTTTGAACTGTTTTCTTGCATTATTTACTTTTGAACTGTTTTCTTGTATATCATGCATGCTTGCATGTGAGTGTTCCTTGTTTGCTATATTCCTTGACTTATTGGCTTGTTATGATTGATTGATAATGTGTTAAGTGCATTCAATGATTGTTAAAATGAGTTTTCTAGGCGAGTGTGTACTTTATCACACTCGACCTAAATAAATGTGAAAGTTTCAATGATTAAATGCTAGTTGCGCATGAATGTAAGCCGTTTGGCTGAATTGGGCCCTGCCCTTCGTTACCGATCGACTCGAGCCAGAAGCGGACTCGGTCGGGCGATATGGTGACCCTGGGTGAATTTGGTATACTCGAGTATTACCTTGTAGTCCGGCCACGTCCGGATGGGTGGAGTCCGGCCAACGTCCGGAAAAGGGATGAACGAACAAAATGATGAACGAGGGATTCTACTTACAAAAATGTTTTTTTTAAATGATTGGGGAAATAAGGGGAAATGTTAGGGGATCGAACGAACAAACAAATAGCTCCATGTGGGCCCGTATCCTTTTAATGAATGTTGCTATCGCTTTCCATTGTAAATGTTTCTTGAATTATTGATACTCCATCATTGATTTATGACATTTTTGAAATGAACTATTGTGAAACCGATTTGATTACTGATTTTACTGGTTACTCGCTGAGCTTCTAGCTCACCCCAAAACGATTTTATTCCCCTCCACAGGGCTCGTGGCGAAGGAAGGCTTGTTGTGATTTTATTGTTGTGGAATTCCTCCTGTATCCTAATTGGGATCATGGATCAGAGTGGCGCAGTGGAAGCGTGGATGCTTCGCGTTTGATATGTAATTATTGGAGAATTTGATTTAATATTTGAGATTTATATTGTAATCTGTTTGAGGACTTTAGTGAACGACTGAGTCCCGGCGAGAGCTGGGCAGGCGGCCTGCCGAACCCTCTGGTTCGCCTTAGGGGGAGGTGGGGCTGTCGCAAACTAGACTAAGTTGTCTTCATAAAAATTGTAGCCCTCTGTCTTAGCTTCAAAACAGTATAAATTGTACCTCAATCCGATAAGCGTAGCCTCGGTTGTGTCCGTTACGCAAAACAACGTCAAATCTGTCTTTTGTTTCTTGATTCAAACTTTATTTCCGCACAAGTTCCTAGCTTGATTTTGTACTTGTATGACTTTGAGCCTATGGAATGGCTATTGAAATGAGATGATTTTGTGTGTGACTTTGGAATTGATTGAGGAAAAGAATGAAGCCATAAATGGCTGAAAAATAGGTAAATACAAAGGGCGTGCTGCCCAAATTTACGCCCGAGGACTAGAAAGAGATACTTACGACTTGAGTAAGGCTTGAGAACGAATACCACATGAACCATCTAGGATAGATATGTCTTCTGTTATCGAGGTATATAAGTTAGAATTTGGCCAAACTTGTACTCTTGGGAAATGAAATAACAACTACTCCGAAGACGTTTTCCTCGTACTTTCGACTCAAATGGTATTTTCAAACATAATTGTTACAACGTTTCACAGTTTGAAAAGTGAACGAGTGTTTTACGAATATTCTCCAAATGAATTTCAATTACTTGGTTCTTATTAAACGAAACGTTTAAGTTTCGACCCTTAGTCCATTTCTAAAGTTCTTAAACAATATTTTATCGCAGATTTGGATTCCACACAGGGAGTAATACCCGAACGTAACTCATAAAGGCACCGCATCTTTTGGTGAGTGATTCCAAATAGTTGGTTGAACTGGACACTTGTTTTCAATACTTGATCAATGTAAATAAATGATATGAGATTTGTTGATCGGACAAGAGTGTACTTTATTGCACTTGCCCTAACATGATATATACTTGTTTATTGTTGCAATTAACTTGATGTATTTGTACTTGATTTGTAAGTGTGGAGTGACAGTATGTACCATACTCAATTCGAGTGGGAGGTGCCTCACATTCCCGTCTCCATACTTTTATTTTAATTCCATCGATTGGAGATGTTATCTCATCGACTTCTTGGGGACCCAAACCCCACTGGCTAGTTAATCGATTCGAGCCGGCAAGGGCTTGGTCGATTAGATAACGAACCATGCGTAGTTAGTAATGTCGAGTGGAGTGTTATCTCCTCGACTAATCGGTATACTCGAGTATTACCACCAGTGTTTATTGAGGATTTTGGGCCCAGTAGGGGGTGTGAATGGTGGACGGAGAGTAGTGTAAGTGGTACTCTACTGGATTGGTTACTTACTTGAAAGTTGACGGAGTGTCAACTATTACTTGATCAAGCTCTGGTGACGCAATGGCAAGTTGGCTCCTGAGAGCCATCCGTATCCTTATACTTGAGAATGATTCTTGCTTATTGGCTTATTGTTTCTTTTGAAAAACAAAAGCACTCTACACTCGTTCAATTTGAGATTTACTGCTTGAAGTGTTATTACTCAATTTTATGAACTTTTCATACTCATTACTTTACTACGTGATACTTGCACACTTAAATAATGGTCAACTTGCTATATGGAACCTCACTGGGCTTTTAGCTCATTCCACGTCATTTGTTTTCCTTACAGGGGGTACGAGCGAGGCGTGAGACGTGTACAGACTAGCGTAGTCTGGTTGTTTTGAATTTTGAATTTGTACTCACGCTAGTACCCGACTAGGGTTGATTGTACTCGAAATGTAAACACTTTGAAGCTTTTTTTTTTGGTGGATAGAAGCTTTGTATCTGGATTTGAGCATCAATGTATATATTAAGTTGAAGTGGATGTGTTATTTATTTTCTATGGATGTACATTTTTTTTGTTTAGCTATGAGTAAGTGTGTGACGCCCCCGCTTCTCCCAAGGGCGAACCCTAGGGTATCGGCGGGACGCCTGCCTAGCTCGTGCCAGGACTCGAAACACAAAGCTAATAAAACTATATTAAACCAAAAGAGTACTATTTACATCTTCAAAAGTATCGATTCAGACCACCATATTACATTATAATAACAATCAGCAGAAGGTGGACCCTAAGGTGGGTCCATATACAAACCACCAGAACAAAAAGGAACATCTTAACCGACCAACTATTACAACTAACCCTAACTATACTAGTGGCAGTGTCCAAAAGTTTCCCCGCTAAGGAAAACAAAGGAAACGGGGTAAGCTATATGCTTAGTAAGTACACGGGGTAAACACGTAAATTTCATATTAAAATAAACAATTATTTCACAAAATGCCAAGTCAAGTGCAAAAGTAACAATACAAAGGGAGGATACAGTTTGGCTCCAAAGCCAAGTTGTTTGCCATGCGTGACCTCCTGTCGACACTCCGTCGACCACGAATAAGGTCCGTAGAACTCCACTTGTACACCTACCTAACACCTTATCACCCTCACTGGCCAGTCACCTCACGAACTTGCTCGAGCGAACGAAATCACAAACTTGAGCTTGAATCACAAGCTCGGGTCACAAACTTGGTTCACTTACTCGGTGAACCGGATTCACAAACTTGGTGACCTCAGACTAGATTGGACTGGTTTCGACCAAGCCCCGGCCAACTCGAATAGTCCATCTAAGTCTTGAGATCGGGCCCCAAACTCACGAACTTCACAAAATTACCCAAAAGTCACCCCGAGCTACAAGCTCAAGGGGTTAGTTCCAAAATAGTTCATACACATATGTCATTTACAAATATGCGTGCAAGTTAGGGTTTAGGTCGAGTGCGATGAAGTACACCCTCGCCTAGGTACCCTTTCATTCACCTTAAACCCATAAGCAAGTTATATACAAAAAGGGCCCGAATACTTACCCAAAACACAAAAGTACAAGAGCAGAAATCACTTCGTGCTTGTTAGCTAGGAGTAGGCCCCACCAGCTCCGCCTAACTCACCACGGTCTGAAATAGAAGATTGCATCACATTACATCACAAACGGCCACTAACGTGCCCAAAACAAGCAAAACGGCAAAATCGGCACATGCAAGTGCGGAAACTGTGAGAACCCTGAAAATAGACATATAAATATCAGTGCATATTTTATTTACATTTTAATTCTTTAATAAATTTTAGCACTAAGTCCAATTGTTTTTAAATGAGTACGTAGAAATAAATGTTAGGTGTAAAATAAAAGAATTGTGCTAAACTACTAAACTTCTTAGTTTTGTTACATTAACTTCATATTTCAATGGTAAACTATTTCATTGATCTAATAATTAATTTCTTTGAATTCTAGTATTGTAATTAATTGTTTTGAAATAAAGGTGTAAAGATAATTTCTATGTAATAAATAATATAATTGTGCCAATATTGAATTATTCGGTTTTGCTATACTAAATTAATATTTCTTGAGTTGGATTAATTCTATTACTTTAAAATAAATTCTTTGATTTCCGATAACTAGTTTTAATCGTTAATAATGTTAAATGTTAATAGGAATTTCCGCGTTAAGATGAAAACCAATGAATTTTAGATAAATATGATACAAATATACTAAACATACTTAAGGCGTGAAAATTTCGATAAGTATAGTCTTATCCTTCTCTGTTTTCACAATAAGTGCGTAAAGATAATCTTTATGTGCAAACTGACACCCTTGGATTAAATTATTGTTTAACTTGACTTTATATTACTAAAACGATAAATTTCGAGTTAGATTAACTCTAATTCTTGAGATATAATAATTGGAAATTCTAATAACTAATTCAATCGCTAACTAATATAAGAATTACTAGGAACCTTAATATTCAAGTTTAATTGATTATTATTCGATAAAAATGGTTTAGGTATATTAGCGTATAATTAGGCGATCAAATCATACTTGGGACAATTTTTGGAGCTAAGTTAGAACCAAGGACTTAAGTGGATAATAGGAGGAGAAGTGAAAAGACTAAAATACCCCTCACAACTTCACAATTACCCCACGGCCACAACCATTCCAGGCAGCCAAACAACTCCCCGGACACCATGATCACAAGCCGCTCCATTCGGCCAACCGCAACTTCACCACTGCAGCACACCATCTCTGCCGACACTCAACCATCCTCAAAACCGCAGCACCACTTCACAATCCCAGTCCATAACCTCTGCACACTTCCTACCTCAGATAACACACTACTCCCACTTTGTTATCATCGCCAGAGATAGAGAGGGAGAGACCGAGCTGCAATACCTCCCATTTCTGTTCGTGAGCTAGAGGAAAGAAAGGGGGAGAGTTAGTGGAAGTCGTAGGAGCTGCTGACCATCACCATCTTCATTAACTTCAGACCAACATCCACCAGCTCCAACCAGAACCAGCTTGCCGTGCGTGAGGAGAAGAGCCGAGGGAGAGGGATAGACCTCAGCTTTCTGTCCGAGAACTTAGCTTGCTGTGAGGTAATTTCTGGATCATATTAGGAGTTATCAGAGGTAGATTGAACCTTTAGGGACATGCATGCACGGTTTAGACAGCCAGTTAATGAAATCAAAGTCATAGGAAAATCTGTTTTGGAAGTAAATGTTTCGGCTGAGAAGCTGATTTGAATTGCGGCTTCATTTGGTTTTCCTGTGACGATCTGAGCACTCTAATGGAATTAGCCGTGAGAATACTTGATGATTAAGACCATGCATGTTGATTGTGCTTGCGGATGATAATGGTAAGGCTTAAGGAAATTCTGTTTTAAGGGGAAAATGTCTTAGCCGAGAAACTGATTTGAAATGCAACTCTAAGGTGTTTTCTGGAAATGATTTGAGCATGCATTGGTGACTAATTAATCGAATCTTGGATGATTATTATGATTAGGGTCATGCCTGAATTTACTTAGCCTGGATTACTCTGGAAATAAAAATGAAACAGAACTTTTTGCATGCAAGCTCACCCGAGTGTAGTCTCACCAAGTTCTGGATTTATGAATGTGTTTTGCTGCTACCGAGCTGATTTCTGGTCTGTTATGTTAGCTAAATAACTCAGCAATTGGGCATGTGAGAATTTAAGGGCAAATTAAAAGGCTTCAATTGAAGATAATATCGGATGATAAACTAAGGAGATTGGAAAATTCTGTTTTGATTGAGAATGATTCTGCCGAGAGGATGGATTGGAAATGCAACTGAAATTCTATTTTTCCTGTGATAACCTGAGCATTTGAGTGTAATTAGCCGAGTGAAACTTAATGTTATGATGACTAGGACCCTGCATGTTAATTCTATGAAGTTAATTGATGAATTAAGGAACCTAAGGAATTCTGGTTTTGTGAATTGGAATTCTTATGAGCTGAAAATTTCCGAGATCTTGAATCTGAAATATAATTCTCAATCTGTCATATGGTGATGATTAGAGTGAATAAATGCAATTAACTGGTTAACAACATGTTAATTAAAGCTTGCATGAGGTCAAGTAGCTTGGCTAACCAAGAGAATAAAATGAAAATAGAAAAACTGATTCATGAATGATCATCCGAGACTAGTTGTTATAATTTCTGGATTTGTGTTAAGATGTGTGTAATTGTAGTTTGAATTTGGAAACCTTTACTAGCTAACTACGTGTTTGCATGTCCTAATAGAGTACCAAAAAATTCTGTTTTAACCAAAGAAAATTCTGTTTAGAACCATTGTTATTGCTGGAATTTCTTTGTGAAACGCTGTGAACTTGAACTTGGAATTTTTTTAAGTGGTTCCTGGAATTTTTTCCTTGGAATGTTAGGAACTCGAAATGCATGACAAAATGTACATGTAATCTGTGAAAGCTATTTGGCAATGAGTCATTTGATATTTTGAAAGATTTAACCCAAAAACATGGATATACAAATGCTGGAAATTTTCCTTGTGATCGCCAAAGTTTGAGTTAAAAATTCCAGCTTGATTGTGAAACTTTCTTTGAATTTATAATGGTTGAAATTGTCTAGAAAATGTGGTGCTAAAATTCTACTAGAGTCGTATGGATGGTTAGACTAAAAGCCTTGTGGTTTTAAAAAGAGAAAAAGGAGCTTTTCCACATGTGATCAAGAGCTTCCAGATTTTCGGAACTTCTGACCAGTCTAGGCAAAATGCATATATCTTGGTGTAGGAAAATCCGATTGAGGTGCCGTCAGTGGCATATGAAAATAGACTCATGGGCCTTTGTTCTGTAGAAATTTTATATTTTTCCGCCATGTATACTGCTATTCGTGACTCCTCAAAGTAGACTGCCTGGTATGAATGTCTGATTTCCTTGTGAAACTAAAGTTGGATTTGGACTGAGATTTTAGCTTACTTGTGGTTTAAATTCTTGACTAAATTGTGGTTGGGAGTGATTGATGTTGTCCAGGGCTAATGATTGATGAAGCCCTTGGCCATTGGAATGAATTTATAAAGTATTACTGAATGATGGAAGTTAATTGCTGGAATGTCTTGGGGCTTTACTTTTATTTTTACTTGCTTATGATGGGTTTGCTGAAACCAAGTGCTAATGATTGATGAAGCCTTGGTTGATCACTTTATTTTATTCAGAAATGCACTTGTTGAAATCTAGGGCTAATGATTGACGAAGCTCTAGTAATTTGCTATGTGAATATTTGTCATATTTTGATCCATAATATGATTTCAAAACGGAGTCGGAGCTGTGGAAGTCGTTTCGACCTTGCGAACTCGAGTAGCTGCGATCAAAATTTATCAAAAATATTTTCCAGCTAGTATTAAATTATAAAAACTTCATATTTAGGGTTTTGCCTAAAACTTTCCAACTCGATAAATTCCTTTAGCTCAAATTAGCCTTGATAGCTATAGTAAATAAGTTAAATAGTTTTTGGAAACTCTAAGTATTATTTTAATTCTTTTCTTTCCTTAAGCTTTGCACTTGGATAGTTAACTATAGGAAAAGTTCCAAAACACAAGCTTTACCAATTTTAGTGAAAAGCTTGGGAGACTTGCTCGGCAAGAAACCCTATTCTAGGAAAAATAGTTTTAAGGATAATTTTTGCAAAAGCCGTAACTTTAGAGGAATGTTCAAAGTAACTTTCTAACATTATTGTTTAGAGATTTGTCAACTTATTTTAAGAAAAGGATACTAGTTACCCTTCTCTAAGGATAAAAATAAGGAACATTTCTACTACTTTTGTCAAGCTTCAATCTAAATAGATTTTTGAAATCTCTTGAGAAAGTAAACTAGTATTATATTAAATAAATTCTTATACGAATAAGTTTAAAAACTGAATGGAAACTTATAGTTTCAAAATCTGGTTTTTAGGATATCGCGAGGACGCGGAATTCGATTCCCAACCTGATATCTGAACTCCACTCTTGGTGAGTGTCCCTGCCTGTTCTTTTTCTACTTGGATTAAGTGCTTTCTTGACTCGATATGTGATAAATTGCAAAATGAGTTTTTGATCCATCGAAGTGAGCAGTGTGTACTTTATCGCACTAGCCGTTCGAGTGGTGACTTGCGTGAATCATTTTTCTCGTAATTCCTTGAATCTAAAAGTAGTTACGTCGTTGGGTGAATCCCTCGGCACTTGAATCGAACTACAAAAACGTCGTTGGGTGAATCCCTCGACAAATTATCTACGGGTATATCTCGAGTATACTGCGTCCTTAGTCGACGTTCGGGCCCGGGACCGGGGTATGAATGGTGACGGGTTAGGATTAAAATGAGTGGATCTACATGGACTATAAGTAGTGAGAGTTGACGGAGGGTCAACTACGATGAATGGCGATCAAGCGAGGAAAATGGCTCCTGAGAGCCCCTGTATCCTACCTTGTGTTGTTATACGCTTATCTATAGATATAATTTTGGTTTAAGTTTTATTTGTATATATATATAGATGATAGATATATATATAGAGAGACCACTGAGCTTTAGCTCACCCCACGTTTATTTGTTTTCCTTACAGGTCTGGAAGTTGAAAGAATTTGAGCTGCTTATATTTCCTATGAATGTATTTGAATAGCTTGAATTTAGATTTCGGTTTGTAATGAATTCTACGTTAAGTTCTGTACCTTTTATTTTGGTTGCCACTTGAAGCTGGAAAAATGTAATCCCAAATTCTAATATTCGGTTTGTATGTTTTTATTAGTATAGTATGTCTTTAACCTTGCGAGTAATGTGTGAAGTGGTTAAGAGCCGTCGTTTGGCTAAGTTGTATGCCGTTATCTTTGAAGCTAATGAGGTGATAGAAATTGATTTATTTCGGAAGAATTATTTTTGTAGTAGTTTAGGTTAATCCCTGGAGGATTTTAAGCTAGAATGCTTGCGTGAGTCCTGGCGAGAGCTGGGTAGACGGCCCGCCAACCCTCTGGTTCGCCTTAGGGGGAAGTGGGGTCGTCACAGAAACGGCAAAATGGACACACGCAAGTGCGGAAACGGCAAACGGAAACGGCCAAATCTGCCATCTCAAACCGTTTTGATCAAAAGTTAGGCTAGGAATATCGGATCTGGTGGGTGAGACACCATTTTGAAGCTATGAGGAAGGGCTACAACTTTTATTTAGACATCTCAACCCAGATCTCAATAGGTATTGGTCAAAAATGCACAAAATTGTTCCAGCTATTTCATTTCGGGTTACCAAACAGCCCCTGTTTGAAAGACCGTAACTCACGGCTCAGAAATCAGAATCAAGAAATTCCAGAGGCGTTAGAAAGCTAAGACATAAGGCTATAACTTTCATGTTTGGACCAAAAGCTGAATCAATACAGAGCATGGAGGAAAACGGGTCCAAACATTCTTGTCAGAACTGTCCAAATTCGAAGGCAGTTCTGACAACCGATCTTGTTTTGGTCATAACCGGAGCTACAGAACTCGGATTTGGATGCACTTTATACCATTTCGAGACTAAGACCAAGATATACATTTCTTATGAAGGGATCAACACCCAGTTCGCACGTTATCAAGACAGATAAAACACGGTCAGAGGCTGAATCCAGAAACGTCACCAAAACCACAGTTTTGCATGACTATAAGTGTTTTAGTCATAACTCAGGATTTGCTGATCGGATTAGGCTGAAATTTTGCAGGAACAACAAGAACTTAAGAAGCTACAACTTTCATGTTATGAGAAAACCTTGAATCCGTACGTAACATCAAGAAAAATGGAACCGAAGTTCAGATGCTGAACTTCCCTGGTTACCCGTTTTGCCGGTTTCCAATGTCGCAAACGCATGGTTCATTTCTATGGTTCTTATGCAAGGTTTCCAACCAAATTCATACCAACTAAGCACACATATACTAACTTCTAAATGACCTACAATTGGTCCGAAGTTTTCCCTCTAAGCCACTACAAAATTGCCAAAACTAACCATGATCCTTAGACTAACTCCATTTGCATCACCAAACTTAATCCAACCACCTACTAACCAAACCCTAACTAACCAAACTTTAGCCAAGCTAAACCAACCTAAGGAAGCCTAGGGTTTCTTAACCCAAAATCAGTTCTTACCACTCACTCACCATACCAATGAAGCCAATCATCAAACACAACCACTACAAGTTCAATAACACAAGATTAGAGCTAACTAAAATGTTTAACAAGAAACCCTAATTCTTTCATCTCTTGACCGAAATTCCAGCAGCAATAACTCACTAAAATTAACCATTAAACTACTCAAAAGTCATCATACAACCCATAAAAATACATAATCACAACAAAACTTCACTTACATGACTTCAAAACTTAATCACCAAACTTTAACTTCAAAGAAAGATGTTTTACCTTCAAGAGAGCTTTGTAAATGAAGAAAGCTACCACAACAAGGCCCCAAGTTGTTTCCCTTAAGCTCCAACTACAAGATGGAAGCTAGAAATTGAAGAATTTTGAAGGAAATTTCCTCTCCTTGCTTGCTCTCTCTCTCGGCTCTCTCTCCCTCTCTTTTCTTTCTTATTTTGTTTTGTTTTCTTATGACAATCTTGCAATCCTATGATATATATAAGATGGTCAAAGTGTAAGAAGATATTTTCTCTCTCCACCAATCACATAAAAATACCTTATTTACTTTTTAACCCTTACACTTCAACTTAGCTTTAGTTCCACTCTTGCCCTCAAACATTTTGGACTCTTTCAATTAACTCCATATGTCATAACTTAGTCTAGTCCAAAACATGTAATCACACTTAATTACTTCACTAACCACTTTCCTACATTAATCACCTATACTTAAGCATACTTTATCTCACATAAAAGCAATTAAATAACAACCTTTTTGTCAAGGGCAAAATTAGGGATTTAAACTTAGAAACTTTTCTAGTTTAGGATTTTCCTAACTTTTAAACTCACTTAACCTATCTAAAATGGATCAAATCCTATACTTACCCGCACTAAAACACACACTAGCATAACTAACTTAATCACCACTCGAACGTATAATTAATACAAAAAAAAAACTAGGGTTTCAATCCTAACCCCAACTTAGGATTTTCGAAGTAGTCCCAAAACCAAATGTTACCGCACAAATAATGAATATAACCCTAATATCAAACTTAAGAACTGACCGGGGTCTCACAAGGAAAATGATTTAAAATTGTACTTACTTATAAAAATGAATAGAAACTTTAATATTTTAAAGGCAAGTATAAAAATGTAGGCAAAAATAAAATAATGCCTAAAAAATGTTAAAATTTTCATGTTCTCACATTCGGCCACCTTTGGGATATAAGTGGGCCGAATCCATGACTCCAACAAGGTAACAAACTAGTAACTAATCTAAACATTGACTCGATGGCTAACAACTCGCAGTTAGAGGCCTAAACAGTTGGGCCGACTCTACTTAGTGAAGTCGTGGTCTCCACTTGGCTCTTCATGGGCTTGGAGCAATATGCAGGTGTCTTGGCCTGCAACGTCCAAGCCCTCAATGTTCCTATGAATCCCATGTTGATCTTGGACACTTCGAACAAGGGCTTGAAGTGACTCTTTGAAGCGTTTAGCCCGTGCATGTGTAACCGGACCCAATGGGACTCGAACTGGATCATCACGTGGGCTAGGGTCCATGCACACATCAGACCCCTCCACTTGAGAAGGATTTGTCCTCAAATTTGGATCCTCCTCGTCAAGGAATGGGCTAAAGTCCGTGACATTGCAAGTCGGGCTCACGTTGTACTCCCTAGGTAGCTCCAGCTTGTATGCCTTGTCATTGATTCGTTGAAGCACTCGAAAAGGTCCATCACCCCTTGGGGACAACTTGCTTTGGCGTTGCTTGGAAAACCTTTCTTTCCTCAAGTGCAGCCAAACCCAATCTTCAAGTTCGAAAATCATCTTACGACGATGCTTGTTAGCTTGCTGGATGTATTGCTGAGTACGCTTCTCAATGTTGGCTCAAACAGTTTCATGTAACCTGTGCACAAAATCAGCTTTCTTTTTTCTATCTAAGCTTGTATGCTTAGAGGAAGGTAAGGGCGCCAAATCAAGTGGGGTCAGGGGGTTAAAGCCATAAACAATCTCAAATGGTGAGTAGTGTATTGCACTATGAACAGTTCGATTATAAGCAAATTCAACATGGGGCAAATACTCTTCCCAAGATTTGATATTTTTCTTAATCAAAGCCCTGAGTAAAGTACCAATTGTCCGATTGACTACCTCAGTTTGTCCATCGCTTTAGGGATGACTTGTGGTCGAAAATAATAGTTTTAGTGCCAAGTTTAGACCACAAAGTCTTCCAAAAGTAACTAAAAAACTTCACATCTCTATCACTAACAATGGTTTGAGGCATACCATGTGTGACAGCCCCACCTCCCCCTAAGGCGAACCAAAGGGTTCGGCGGGCCGCCTGCCCAACTCACGCCGGGACTCAGTCGTTCACTACAATCCTCAAACAGATTACAAGATAAAACTCAAATATTACATCAAATTCTCCAATAATTACATGTCAAAAGCAAAGCGGAAATAATTCCCAACTATACCTAAAATGATTCCAAATCCAAACTGTACAAGATATAGGCCATCCAGACATGTGAATAAGCACAACAAGACCTTCCTTCGCTTTGAGCCCTGTGGAGGGGAATAAAATATTTTTGGGGTGAGCTAGAAGCTCAGCGAGTAACCAGTAAAATCCTTAAACAAATATATTTCACAATGTTGCATTTCGATCATTTCGATGATGTCATGATTCAGAGATCAAATGTTCGTTTAGTGCTCTCATGAGCCAGGGAAATCATAGCACTTGAACACCCAACGCTCAAATAGATCATTTAACATTAACATTAACATTAAGAGGGAGCCCCTTCTTGAGCTCCAGATAAACATGAACATGAACCATAAACAGAGTGGAGACGTTGGTGTCCAGCACAAGACTTTCCCAGAACTCATTGAAGCCAAATCATGTTATGAACTCACATGCAAGCACGCATGATATGCAATCAAGTACATAATGCAAGAAACATTTCACAAGTACTTTGGAAATAGTTTAGGGTCACTCGCCTCCACGGCTCAGAAATCATCCAGCATATAACATTGCCTTGCTCAAATCCAAGTCTTAGATCACAAACTCAATGCAAACAAATCCCTTCAAAGTTCGGATAGCACTTCCCCTGAATTTGCTAACTTTTCCAGCCATCATGACTTCATTATTTCCTCATTCCAACCCAAAGGTACACACACAACAACAAGTTCATCCAATAGCCATTTAGCAAGCTCCAAGTAGTACTAGTACAAGTCAAGCTAGGGAAAAGTCCGGAAATGAAAGTTAAGCTCAAAACCAGAAAAACAGGTTTTGACGTCATTTTACGGTAATGGTACCAAAGGCGCTACGATTGTCGAATAAAGGTGAAAGACCCACCGTTTCGAAGCTAAGAGATAGGGCTACAATATTGCAGAAGGTCACTCAACCCAGTTTCGAGTGTAACTAGGTCAAAAATGCAAGATACCATACCAGAATCACAAAAACAGATTCACAGAACGCATTCTAGCGGAAACATCATAAAACAGGCTATCCAAGTCCAAATCCAGAAATTCCAAAACCAGCTGAAAGCTAAGAAACAGGGATAAATTTCATCAGAAGACCTCAACAACCAATTCAGAAGCAATTCCAGCCAAAACAACCCATTACAGAAGCAATTCTTACATTCGGGTAAAACCAGAACAGCAATAGTAATTTCGACTTTTCTCATTCTAAACTACTCCGATTGACCTGAAATTTTGCAGGCACCTCTAAAATATCATTCCCTACAACTTTCATGTTTTAAGCCAAGGCCAATTCGGCCTCTAACTAGGAGCTACAAATTCGGGCAGAATGAAGAACATCAAACCCTAACTTTCCAAGATTTCTTCCAAAACAGAAATTGATTGCAATTTACCACTTTTTCCACCTCATAGAGTCCTTAAACATCATTTCCAATCATCATACATGACCACATAATCATATTCATATGAAAACAGAAAAATTCCCAATAATTATAAAACTTCACCAATTCAACCAAAACCAAGATATAATCCATAAAAGTGCATCTTATACCACCACCAATCATGAATTGAACATCATTAGAGGAAGGAAAGTGGTTCTTCACAACTCACCTTAAACCAAGAGAGAGAGAGCTATTGGTCACCTTAGCTTTCCAAACAACTTCACAACCAAGCTCAACTCCACCAAACTAAGAGGTTTTATGGAGTAAATTCAAGTTTAATCGGTTGGAATTGAAGATTGAGTGAGATGAGAAGCTAGAAAGTTGAGAGATTTTTCTTCTTTTCTTTTGAGAGAGAGCCGGCCATGAAGCATAGAAATAGGATGATTTTTGGGTCAAAATTGAGTATTAGTAAAGGTAAGAAATAATGGTCAAATCCAAGATTAAATCACAAGGTGACACTTGTCACCTTTTTGGTTTAAAACTTATCTTTTTGTCTCTCCAATACAAATATCTTAACACTTTGTAAAATAATATCACTTAATACAAAAATTCCAACAAGTTGTCAAAAATATAATGCATTTACCGCACTAGCGGGTCCCACGTCCAAAATTACGCTCTCTTAATTTCTCAAAAACTAACCGATACTAGAAAAATCATTTTAAAACTATCTTTGCTCATAAACTTTATCTGGGGAATTTTTCTAATAAAGAAAATGTAGAAAAGACGGGCGATTAAATAAAATAAACCCTAGAAAATTAGAAAATTTTCGGGTTCTCACACTCATTCTTTTCGGGGCGTCACACCATGCAAGCGTACAATTTCTTTAAAGAACAAGTTAGCAATATGAGATGCATCATCAGTTTTACGACAAGGGATAAAATGAGCCATCTTTGAGAATCTATTAACTACCACATAGATGGAGTCATTACCCCTTGGTGATCTAGGTAATCCCAAGACAAATTCCATAGACAAGTCTACCCAATAATAATGTGGAGTGGACAATGGGGTATACAAGCCATATGAATTTGTTTTAGACTTGGCTGTGTGGTAAGTGGCACATCTACCAACCATGCGTTCAACATCCCTACGCATATGAGGCCAGTAAAAGTGTTCTTGCAACATTGCTAACATCTTAACAATGCCAAAATATCCCATGAGACCACCACTATATGCCTCTCTAACCAAAAGATCACGAATAGACGAATTAGGCACACACAACTTGTCCACATAGAATAAAAATCCATCATGCAAAAAGTATTTTCCATGCTGACTCTTAGCACGGACCTTAACCCAAGTAATGACCCAGTTCGAATTTCATTGGGCCCAGTCACACGTGCACGGGCCAAGCGCTTCAAGAAGTCACTCCAAACCCTTGTGCGAAATGTTCAAGACCAACAAGGAGTCAATAGGGACATTGAAGGCTTGGAAGGGGATAATCAAGTTGTCTACACGATGATCCAAAACCATGAAGAATCAAGTAGGCCCCCAAGTGGGATGGCCGACTAGGCCTTAGGCCTTAGTGCTAGGTTTCAATTGTTTAGAGTTGGATTAAATTGTTTATTGAGTCATGGGCCGGCCCACCTTGTCCAAGGAGTGGTCGAAACCCCTTACCTATTTCCCTTAGGTTTTCATTAGTCCCTTAGCTTATATAAAGGCTCGCTTTGTACGGTTAAAGGAACACAATTTTGATAATAAAATTCTGATTTGTTTTCTCTTCAAATTATTGAGAGTATTCGAACCTTAACTTGCTTGGCAAGGGTTCTTGAGTAATCTTGCGTATTGTCCTTGATTGTTCTACCAACCTATGCACTAGAGTATTCACCTCGATTGGAGTCGTCGTTCTACCACTTTCAATCAATTCGTGTCGTCCGTTTTGATTTTAGGTTCTGCCATCCAAGCGTTGGACAACCTCACTAGATCCTTGGGCAAGCATGCTATGTGTCTCGAAACGAGTTGATCGAGGACCGTATCAGTTGGCTTCAGAGCTTAGGTGGAGGTATCTTTCGTTATATCCTTGTTTTTCGTAGTTGTGTCGTTAGGGTTTTGTGTTATTTTCGCTGCATTATTCCAAAAAAAAATTCTATCCATGTCGTTTTTGTTCTTGTTATTGAGTCTTGTTTCTAATCTATCCGTCTTTGTTGTGCCTTGTTATAAAAAAAAAAAAAAAAAAGAACAAACTTTGACCGTTAGTTGTTGTTGTTGTCGCATAGTAATCTGTCCAAGTCGTGTTGCTTTATCATTTAAAAATTCTGTCGTGGTTTGTGTACACTTGGAACATACAAAAAAAATTTCTGGTTGTGTTCCCAAGTCTGTCTTGGTCGTTAGTCATCACTTGTGCAACAAGAAACCAAGTGGGGCGGCGGCTAGGGTTTCTTGTCGTGCTAGGGTTTCTCTCGTTTCAAATCTGTCCAAGTTTTGTTTGCTTCATCCAAGTTGTTTGCTTAATTTTCAAAACTGAATTTTTGGTAAAACTAGTTGGTGGTTTGTGAATCTTGAGGGAATCTACAAGATTTAAGGGCTTCTTGAATTTCTTGATTACCATCTTGAAGTTCTTGAAATTCTTGACAAGTATCTTGGAAGTTCTTGAGGGAAGTCAATTATTGTTGCATGTTTTAGCCGAAACCAAAGCTGGAAACTTGCATCCTTTCGGCCAAGTGAAGTTTGTGTTCGTCCGTTTGAGTAAAAAAAAAAATAGAAACGAAAAAAAAAAGAAAAGAGAGGGGCGCCTTCGATTACCAAGAAAAACAAGGAAAAGTTGAATTTTATTGCCAAATCAGTTTCTTACATCGTGTTTTCTACCCCCAAAACAGAAAACTCACACAAAAAAAGGAAAATATTCAAAAGTTTTGATCCACCACCTCTTGGAGTTCTTGAATTTCTTGTTTCCTGGGAGCTTGTTTCACCTTTCGAGTAAACATCTTTTTGTACTCCCTTGCGGTGGTGAAGGGTTTCCTTGGCTTGGGAGTAAATTTCTTGGGAAAATCTTGAGTAACCCATTGGGGGGGGAGCTTGAGTAGGATTGCTTGCACCTTCTTATTGAGACTCCATTGTCTTGCACAATAGCCAAAATTGCCTTGAGCACTAAAACCAGAAAAATCTGAATTGTGCTTGGTATTTGTGTGTGTGCAAGTGACGGCTTGAGTGGAGGGCTTTAATAAGCCAACTTCCACCGACTTGGGAAGAGGTTCTTGGGGAGAGAACCGACATTTTCTAGGGGAATCCTATTTGGAAAGGAATTTGGGAAGTTTCTAAAGTTATTTGAGAAAGGAAAAGGTTTTCTAAAAGGTTCCAAAACTAACTTGTTTTCCAAATTTATTTAGGAAACTAAGTAGGCTTCTTGGATAACTCTTTTATTTCCACTTGGACACACTCCTACATTTTAGGAACTAGGGTTTCGTTGGCTTCCTTTTCACACTAGCGCTAGTTTCCATTTCTGTCCGCCACTAGAAAGCTTCCAAACCATGCATCCTTGTTCCATTTTACATCCCATCTGTGTCTTGTTTTCTTGGTTACTCTTGTGGAAAGTTTGGGGAACAATTTTTGGATTTTTGCGCAGTATTTCTCAACTACTCAATCCGACAGGTAAGGAATTTTGGTAAGCTTATTTGAGTGCTTTGAGTGATACACGAGTGATGAGCACATACACGTGAGCTTGTGTGTCGTGAGGAATCTCTTTTTCTTTGCTAACCATTTTGGCAGGCACGTAATCATGTCTAGGGGAGTTGCCTCTTACTCATACAACCAAGAATTCTTGGAGAATGAGCCTCTCAAGAGGAGAGGTTCCGAGCGGCCTACTCCCAAGCACTCTAGTTCCATGGAATCTAGTTCACAACAAGAGTTTCGTTTATTCCGGAAGGAGATGGAACATTACCGTGCTTCATGTGTATATGAAAGGTATAAACGAGATTGTGATGAGTATGAGAAGAAGCAAAGAAGTTTGTGCAGAGCATCTAAATCGAGGTCAACCTCAAGCAAACGAGATTCATCTAAGAAGTGTCTTGACAATCAAGACAAGGAGTTTGAGAATTCTCGAATTGAGTCAAAGCTTCGTGAATCAAAGGATGAATTCCGAAGTCAGACTAAAGCCTTGGTTGATTCTATGATGGACAGACTTAGCCAAGTGCTGGATTCCCACTTGGAGCAACTTAATCATGTGTCAATCGGTGGTAATAAAGGGAAAATTCATCCTAGTCCCTCATTGATTGAAGAGCCATATACGAATGAGTTGCAGCCGAGCCATGAACATGAGCTAGACAATGAAAATCCAAACTCAAGTGCAATGAATGAACAATGGTCTGAGAAGAATGGAGTGGGTAAAAGCAAGAATAATTTGGCCTTATTGACGAGTAAAGAGGAGGAGTTGGCCATGTTCGCAAAAGTTGAAAGTGTGGACGTTTTGTTTGCTAACAAGCTAACGTGTGTTTTGTTTAGTACCTCTTCTTTTGTGCAGATTAAACAAAGTCAAGTAGAGTTGGTCATGACATGTTCCATTCCCAAGTCACTTGGACACTTTGCGAGTTTCCATGGAGTTTATCTTCTAGGAGCTAACTCTCTTTGGTCTCATTTCATGGAACCATGTCAACTCAAACATGTCCACACCATTGGAGGATTGATTTGAGCTCATCTTACAAGGGGAATTCCAGATTTCACTTCTTGTTCTTTACCGATGGGTCATTCATCATTTTTGGCTTATTTTGAGCATGTTACTCGTCCTAAATCTTGTCATTCCTATGTAGATTTTGATGAGAAGCGTAGAGGACCCGCACTAGATTCTCAAGTTAAATCAAGTGGTGGAAGGCACGTTGAAGTGTCAAAGGGAGTTTTCACATTTAAATCTTGTTCTACACCTTCTTACCATTTAACTAATGATGTCCCATTGCTTCTTTATCCAATTTCTGGTTCGACACAAGCTGAAACTTATTTCATTTTTGTAGGTAAAGTTGTCCGAAAATTTTCAGCCTTGACCAAAGAATTGCAACCTGATTTCATGCTTGTTCCAACTACATGTTGCGAAGAAGGGCCGAACTATACCACCTTGTACAACCCGATTCAGGATTTCTCTAGCTTCAATGAAGATCCTTATCTTGTACACGTGACTGGTAAGCCATTGCATTGTTTTATACCTATGACTACTCACTATGTGATTTGTTGTGTAGGTAACATCATGACAGTCCATGCTCGCAGGCTAAATAGAGAGTTTTGGGTTGCAACCTGGAATTCTCGCAAGTCTTATGCACGTTCTTTCCTACCTTGGCGAATGTCCTTGTTTGAGAGCCCCTTGAGGCTGGCCAAACGGCACTTAACTTGGCTCGTGACCCTTCATTTCTTTCCAACGTGGTTGTCCTCTAAGCGTACCGTCAATTTGAGGCCAAATCGCTTTCAAGAGGAGGGGAATGATGCAAACATGAAGATCATCCTCAAACTATTGAGTCAAATGAAGAGTGGCTGCAATCTGTTTCCCATTTCGAGTGCTCCAACGAGTCAATGACAACGCTTACAAATTGGAGCTACTTGGGGAGTACAATGTTAGCGTGACCTTCAATGCTGCGGACTTGAGCCCGTTCCTTGAGGACGATGATCCATATTTGAGGACAAATCCTTCTCAAGTGGAGGGGACTGATGTGTGCACGAACCTTAGCCCAAATAATGACCCAGTTCGAATTCCATTGGGCCCAGTCACACGTGCACGGGCCAAGCGCTTCAAGGAGTCACTCCAAGCCCTTGCGCGAAATGTTCAAGACCAACAAGGAGTCTATAGGGACATTGAAGGCTTGGAAGGGGATAATCAAGTTGTCTACACGATGATCCAAAACCATGAAAAGTCAAGTGGGCCCCCAAGTGAGATGGCCGACTAGGCCTTAGGCCTTAGTGCTAGGTTTCAATTGTTTAGAGTTAGATTAAATTGTTTATTGAGTCATAGGCCGGCCCACCTTGTCCAAGAAGTGGCTGAATCCCCCTTACCTATTTCTCTTAGGTTTTCATTAGTCCCTTAGCCTATATAAAGGCTCGCTTTGTACGGTTAAAGGAACACAATTTTGATAATAAAATTCTGATTTGTTTTCTCTTCAAATTATTGAGAGTATTCGAACCTTAACTTGCTTGGCAAGGGTTCTTGAGCAATCTTGCGTATTGTTCTACCGACCTATCTAGAGTATTCACCTCGATTGGAGTCGTCGTTCTACCACCTTCAATCAATTCGTGTTGTCCATTTTGGTTTTAGGTTCCGCCATCCAAGCGTTGGACAACCTCACTAGATCCTTGGGCAAGCATGCTGCGTGTCTCGAAACGAGTTGATCGAGGACCGTATCATTCGATCAGCCCCTCAATTCGCACAAATGCACAACCACAATCCTTCAAGAACTAGCAAGATACATATCAAGAATTTCAAGAACTTCAAGGTAGTAGTCAAGAACTTCAAGAAACCCTAAAATCTTCTAGGTTCTCTTCAAGATTCGCAAGTATCAACAAATTTAACCACAAATCAGATTTGAAAATTAAGTGAAACAACTTGGATGACTCACAACGAACTTGGACAGATTTGTAACGAAGAGGAAAAAAAAACCCTAGCCGCACAAACGAAACCCTAGCCACCGCCCTACTTGTTTTCTTGTTGCTCAAGTGATGACTAACAACCAAGACAGATTTGGGAACACAACCAGAATTTTTTTTGTACGTTCCAAGTGTACACAAACCACGATAGATTTTTTAAGTGATAAAGCAACACGACTTGGACAGATTACTGTGCAACAACAATAACAACTAATGGTCAGAATTTGTTCTCCCTTTTTTTTTTTAACAAGGCACAACAAAGACGGACAGATTAGAAACAAGACTCAACAACAAGAACCAAAAACGACACTGACAGAATTTTTTTTTTTTGGAATAATGCACCGGAAATAACACAAAACCCTAATGACACAACTACGAAAAACAAGGATATAATGAAAGATACCTCCACCTAAGCTCTGATACCAACTGATACGCTCCTCGATCAACACGTTTCAAGATACGTAGCCCGTTTGCCGAAGGATCTAGTGAGGTTGTCCAATGCTTGGATTGCATGACCTAAAACCAAAACGAACGACACGAGTTGGTTGAAGGTGGTAGGACGACGACTCCAATTGAGGTGAATACTCTAGTGGATAGGTTGGTAGAACAATCAAGGACAATCGCGAGATTGCTCAAGAACCCTTGCCTAAGCAAGTGAAAGGTTCGAATGCTCTCAATAATTTAAAGAGAAACAAATCAGAATTTTATTATAAAAATTGTGTCCCCTTTAACCATACAAAGTAAGCATTTATATAGGCTAAGGGACTAATGAAACCCTAAGGAAAATAGGAAAGGAGGTTCAGCCACTCCTTGGACAAGGTGGGCCGACCCATGACTCAATAAAACAATCTAATCTAACTCAAAGCAATTGAAACCTAGCACTAAGGCCCAAGGCCTAGTCGGCCATCCCACTTGGAGGCCCACTTGATTCTCCATGGATTTGGATCATCGTATAGACAACTTGATTATCCCCTTCCAAGCCTTCAATGTCCCTATGGACTCCTTGTTGGTCTTGGACATTTCGCTCAAGGGTTTGGAGTGACTCCTTGAAGTGTTTGGCCCGATGCTCATGTGATTGGGCCCAATGGAACTCGAACTGGGTCATTACTTGGGCTAAGGTCGGTGCACACATCAAGATGCATACAATTCACCAAAGTTGAGATCATGTGCATAAAGTTCTTTGATCATTTCAAAACCGAGCAACTTAGCATCAAGGAAAACAAGCAAAGAATGTCTACGAGATAGTGCATCAGCTACGACATTCATCTTGCCAGTTTTATACTTAATGACATAGGAGAAAGTGTCAATGAAACTTACCCATTTGGCATGTCTCTTGCTCAATTTGGCTGCCCCTTGAGAAACTTCAAGGATTCGTGGTCAGTGTGTATCACGAACTCCCTTGAGCGGAGGTAGTGTTGCCATGTCATCAAGGCTCGCACAAGTGCGTACAACTCCTTGTCATACGTGGGGAAGTTCAATGCAGTACCTCCCAGTTTCTCACTAAAGTATGCACAAGGCCTCTTGTTTTGCATGAGAACAGCTCCAATCCCTATACCAGAAGCTTCAATCTCAAAAGTCTTGTTAAAATTAGGTAATGCTAAAACAGGTGCATGTGTGAGTTTATCCTTAAGAGTAAGGAAGGCTTGTTCTTGGGCTTCTCCCCAATGGAATTTGTCATTTTTCTTTGTCACGGCGGTCAATGGAGCAGCAATAGTGCTGAAATCTTTGACAAAACACCGGTAGAAACCGACCAATCGATGGAAACTTCGCACCTCAGGGACGGATTTTGGTGTTGGCCATTGCTTGATGGCCTCTATCTTGGATTCATCTACTTTGATGCCCTGTGAACTCACAACATAGCCTAAAAACACAAGTTCATTAGTACAAAACGTGCACTTCTTAAGGTTAGCATAGAGGCGCGCCTTTCGAAGTGTATCAAGTACCAATCTCAAATGCTCCATGTGTTCATGCATGTTGCAACTGTAAATCAAAATGTCATCAAATTAAACAATGACAAACTTCCCAATGAATTGTCTCAAAACATGGTTCATCAATCTCATGAAAGTACTAGGGGCATTAGTCAATCTGAAGGGCATGACTAACCATTCATAAAGTCCATGTTTTGTTTTAAAGGTTGTTTTCCACTCATCTCCCTCTTTCATCCTAATTTGATGATAGCCACTTCTCAAATCAATTTTAGTAAAAATGATAGCTCCATCAAGTTCATCAAGCATATCATCTAATCTAGGAATGGGATGACGGTATTTAACAGTGATAGCATTAACAGCTTTACAGTCAGTGCACATACGCCAAGTACCATCCTTTTTGGGGACAAGTATCACAGGCACAGCACAATGACTCAAACTTTCCTTTACCCAACCCTTACCTAGTAGGCCATCAACTTGCCTTTGGAGCTCCTTAGTTTCCTCAGGACCCATGCGGTAAGCGGGTTTATTGGGTAGTGGTGCTCCATGAATCAGGTCAATTTGGTGCTCGATCCCTCGTATGGGTGGTAAGCCATCAGGGATCTCATTAGGGAACACGTCCTCGAATTCCTGCAAAAGAGCAACTAAACTCGAAGACAAGGCCTTATCGAGCTCATCAACATTCAGAAGCACATGTTTGCAAATCATGAGTAACACTGGCTGATCAGAATTCACAATTTTCCTAACATCCTTAGCCTTGATTATCATGTTTTGCTTCCTAGTGTTGGATTTAATCAATGCATGATCATGTGTTACACTAGGTGTGCTCACTTGACCCTTGGTCGATTCACTTGTGGAAGTGGAGCAATTCCCAGAGTCGGCCGCCCTTTGCTTCTTCTTTTGGCAGTCTAAGTCACACTCCCTTTGCAATTTAAGTTGGTCATCATATACTTGTGCAGGTGTGAGGGGTGTTAGGACCGTGCGTTTACCATTGTGCAATAGAGTGTATTTATTGGCTCTACCGTCAAATGTGACATGTTTATTCAAATTGCCAAGGTCTGCTTAAGATGACATGTATCGCATGCACAGGAACAACATTTCGCACAAGGGCTTGGATTGACTCTTTGAAGTGTTTGACCCGTGCACGTGTGACTGGCCCCAATGGAACTCGAACTGGGTCATTACTTGGGCTAAGGTGCGTGCACACATCAAAATCACTCCAATGATCGTCCAAGATTCCTTACCTGTTGGTTTGAGTAGTTGAGAAATGTTGCCCAAAGTCCAACAATTGTTTACCAACTTTCCACAAGAGTAACCAAGAAACAAGACACAATTTCGGATGCAATGTAGGAACAATGGTACGCGATTTGGAGGTTTCCTAAGGCGGACAGCAATGGAAGGGGGCGCTAGTGTGAAAGGAATCCAACGAAACCCTAGTTTCCTAAATTGAAGGGACTTGTCCAAGTGGAATTACAAGAGTTCCCAAACTGTCTACTTAGTTTCCTAATTGAATTTGGAAACAAGTTAGTTTTGGAAACCTTTAAAATACCCTTTCTTTCTTGAAACAACTTTTAGAAACTTCTAAATTCTTTCCCAATAAGGAGTAACAAATCAGATTTTGTCTCTTTCCAAAATTTCCTTACTCAAGTCAGTTGGACAGCCACTTATAAAGCTCCCTCTCTCAATCCGAAACTCACACACACAAGATCAAGTGCGGGTTATCCTTTCTTTTTGGTGCAAACAGTTTCGATTCTCACTCAACAATGAAGACTCCACAAGATAACGCAAACAACCCTCCTCTAGCCTCCCCCCCAATGGGTTACCCAAGAAAGATACAAGAACTCCAAGGAAACCCTTCACTACCGCTAGAGAGTACAAAAAGATGTACACAAGACGGATGAAACAAGCTTCCAAGAATCAAGATATTCAAGAACTCCAAGAAGTAGTAGATCAAAACTTTTGAATCTTTTCCCTTTGTTTTTATTTTCTTTTCGGCTAGGAACAAGATGTATTGGTGATTGATTTGGCAATAAAAGTTTCGAACTTTCCTTCTTGTTTAGTTTTCTTGCCCACCCGACTCCTCTTTCTTTCTTTTCTTTTCATTGCTGTTTTTTTTTTGACTTAAACGAATAACAACATCACACTTGGCCGAAGGAAATAAATTCCAGATTTGATTCAGCCCCCCCTCACAACAAGAAACTGTCAAGAATTCCAAGATCCTTCAAGAACTTCCAAGTAAGTGATCAAGGACTTCAAGAACTTCAAGATTGTGATCAAGAAATTCAAGCAACCCAAGATTCTTGTAGATTCTCTCAAGATTCTCAAATACCAACAGGTTTCAACCAATATCAGATTTTGAAAACAAGTAAAACAAGTTGGGTATCTCACGAACAAACTTGGACAGATTGGACACACGAAACCCTAGCGAAGAAGGGAAACCCTAGCTGCCGCCCAAGTTGGTTTTCTTGTTGCTCAAGCGATGACTAACTTAACAAGACAGATTTGTGGACTCAAACCAGAATTTTGGACACCACAAGTGCACACAAACCTCGGACAGATTTCACACAAAAACAAAGGAACAAGTCTACGGACAGAATCGAACACAAAGGAGGCTAAATTTGGACAACAACTAGCAAGTGGACTTTCGGATAGATTTGTGACAAATGAAAGGCAATTACGACTCAACAACAATAAACAAGTTGCAGACAGATTTGTGACAACTACGACTCAACACAACCACGGCCAGAAATTGACGCAACAAGGAACAAAAGTGCGGACAGAATCTTTTGCTTTTTTTTTTGTAACAACGCAGCGGAACAACAAGGAACCCTAATGACATAACAAAGACAAAACACGGATATAACGGATGATACCTCAACCTAGGCTCTGAAACCAACTAATACGCTCCTCGGTCAACACGTTCCGAGACACGTAGCACGTTTGCCCAAGGATCTAGCGAGATTTCCAACCATTTGGATTTGCGATTCCTAGATTCAAGAAGGATGACACGACTTGAATCAAGGCGGTAGAACAGCGACTCCAATTGAGCTGGTTACTCAAGTAGATAGGTCGGATGAACAATCAAGGACAATCGCGAGATTGCTCAAGAACCCTTGCCAAGCAAGTAATGGAATTGTAACTCTTGAATGTAAGAGAAAACAATGTTGAAAGTTTATTCTCAAAGTGTGTAACCCTTCCACCATACAAAGTGAACCTTTTTATAGGCTAAAGGACTAACAAAACCCTCAAGGAAGAGGATCACAACTAACCTAAGACTAGGGAAGGGGGTTTGGCCATCTTTGGGATATAAGTGGGCCGAATCCATGACTCCAACAAGGTAAACAAGCTAGTAACTAATCTAAACATTGACTCGATGACTAACAACTCGCAACTAGAGGCCTAAACAGTTGGGCCGACTCTACTTAGTGAAGTCATGGTCTCCACTTGGCTCTTCATGGGCTTGGAGCAATGTGTAGGTGCCTTGGCCCATAACGTCCAAGCCCTCAATATTCCTATGAATCCCATGTTGATCTTGGACACTTCGAACAAGGGCTTTGATGTGTGCACAGATTTCGGCCCACGTAATGATCCAGTCCGAGTTCCATTGGGCCCAGTCACACGTGCACGAGCCAAGCTTTTCAAAGAATCACTCCAAGCCCTTGTTAGAGTTGTCCAAGACCAGCATGGAGTCCACAAAGATATTGAGGGCTTGGAGAGAGACAATCAAGTCATTTACACCATGATCCAAGCCCATGAAGAGTCAAATGGGCCACCAAGAGAGTTGGCAGAATAAGGCCTTAGGCCCTAGTATTTATTTAGCAATTGATTAGTGTTGAAGTAAGAGCATGGGCCGGCCCATCTTGTTCCAAGAGCATGGGCTGACTTTTCCCTTACTTAGTCCCTTTAGGGTTTTAGTAACTTTAGCCTATAAATAGGCTTGCTTTGTAAGGTTTCGGTAGACGTTTTATCAATAAACTTTGCTTATTTTCGTTTATTCTTCTTGTGAGAATTTTCGAGCACCTTACTTGCTCTGGCAAGGGTTTTTGAGCAATCTTTGTGTCTTGTCCTTGATTGTTCTACCGACCTCTCCCTTGAAGTAATCACCTTCATCGGAGTCATCGTTCCACCGCCTTTAATCAAAAGTGTCGTCCGTTTGATTCTAGGTTCCGCAAACCAAGCGTAGAACAACCTCGCTAGATCCTTGGGTAAACGTGCTACGTGTCTCGAAACGTGTTGACCGAGGAACGTATCAGTTGATATCAGAGCTTTGGTTGAGGTATTGTGACGACCACACTTCTCCCAAGGGCGAACCCAAGGGTATCGGCGGGCCGCCTGCCTAGCTCGCGCCAGGACTCAAAACTTAAAACAACGAAAGCTAGCAAAATCCAAAAGAGTACTATACATATATATGCAATCCCAAAAGAGTTATAAGTACATTCCCCAAAAGTACCTGCTCAAACTATTACATCCTTATAATTACAACCAAAACCAAAAGGTAGACCCTAAGAAGGGTCCTTATACAAACCACCACAATAAAAACAAACATCCTAATTGTCCGCTATTACAAGCAAGTCTAACTATACTATACTAGTGTAAGTGCCCAAACGTACCCGCGTCGGCCCCTGCTAAGGAAAACAAAAGGAATAGGGTAAGCTAAAAGCTTAGTAAGTAAACAGGGGCAAAAGCGTAAATTTCACGTAACAGCAATTACACAGTAAGAGTAAAGCAAAAGCAGAAAAGTAACATCACATAATAAGGATACGAGTGGCTCCAAAGCCAAGTCATTTGCCATGCGTGATCTCCTGTCGACACTCCGTCGACCATAAATAAGGTCCGTAGAACTTCACTTGTACACCCACCGACACTGTAGACACCAAATTTTGAATAATTTGTATGTGGCATCTACTTCATGATTTTTATTTTAGATCGCTTGCATTTAGTTCATTGTTGTGTGTTTTGCATTTTTTAGTTGTTATTTTATTTTAGTTTTATTCATTTTGCCCTTTTAGTTTGTCTATTTGTTTTTATTTTGTCATTTTAGGTTTTTATTCACTTTTAAGTTTTAGATTTTAGTTTTTAGTTTTTAGTTTTTAGTTTTTAGTTTTTAAGTTTATAGAGTTTTTAGAAAGAAAAGAAAAATCATTTTAGTCATTTTGTTTTTATTCAATGCTTTCTTGAAAGAAAAATGAAAATGCAAAATCATAAAAAGAAATTAAAGAAAAAGAGAAAAATTCAAAAAAAAGTAGGCTTTAGTTGGATTTAAAAAATAAAAAAAAAAGAGAGAAAAAAGGAAAAAGGAAAATTTGTTCACAAAAATATGTTTATTTTTTTAAATTCAATCTTTGGGCACTTTAGTTATTTTTATTAAGTTATTTTGAGGAAAAGAAAATGATGAAAAAATGAAAAATTGGAAATTTTTAAAAATGGCCATTTTTGTTTAGTTTCTTTTGTTTAACATTATTTTTGTTTTGTTATTATTATTACCTGGTTTGTGTAATTTTGTTATTATTGTTATTTATATTTTATTATTTATATTTTCTGTAATCTTCAAGTTGTTTTCTTAAAAAAAAAAAAAAAAAAAAAAAATAGAGCCGCGGCATGCAAACTGCAATTTTTTGCAGTTTGCAAAGGAGGACTTGTGCGGCTCCTTAAGCTGCAAATATGGTGGCAATGTTTTAAGGGTTTAGGAGGGGGGTTGATGATATAAATAGCAAAAAGAAAGGTAGCCGCAACAGAGATTTTTTTTGGGGAGCATCATCGAGCAAACAGAAAAAAACTGAGCGAGGGTTTTGGGGAGAAGGGAGTTTCAGGGCAAAAACAAAGCACAGAGAGCTAGTGTAGGGGGAAAAATCTGGAACCAAAAGGGAACGGTTATAGGGGAAAAGCTAACGGGAAGAAAAAAGAGTGAGAGATAGCTGAGAGAGCAAAAGAAAGAACGAGGATGAGCTGTGAGAAGGACTTCGGCTGAAAATCAGAGAAGGGAAAGAAGGAGACTAAAGACCTCATCTTTTGGTCGAATCAAGCCCCAGCCGGAAGAAAAGAAGCCTAAAGGTAACAGCTTCTCACTTTGAAATACGTTTATGAGTTGTTGGGCTATGTCAACATGTTGAAAGTTTCTGCCTTTACACTTGTTGTCGTCCTCCCTGCAAGTTTTATTTGTGAATCTGCGTGGGTTTGGCTGAGATTTGGGACGGGTAGGATTTGTGTTTAGCTGTGGGGGTGTGTGATGAATCCATGACGTTTTTTGTTTAATGACCATGGCCGATTCTGTTGGGTTTGAATGAACCAATCCTGAAAAACGACAGCTTTTTGGACAGCTTCGTTCGATTTTTGGTTGCTTATGTGTGGGAATGTTTCTTGCTGTTTATCTTTCCCTGCTATTTTTGTACCTTGCCCATTGTTTTGTTGGAGCCTTAGAATGTTCAGAGTAGGGGTTAGATGAGGTTTATACTGCCTTGCATTATTGCCAAAATCCAAAGCATGAAGGCTGCGGAACTTTTAATCATTCCAGATTTTTGCATGTCCTGTACCTTTTTTGTCACATTGAAACACAAGGGTTGGGTAGCTAAGAGCTGGAAAGGATAAGTGGTCACATTGCCATTTTGATGGGTTGTTTGAAGCCACTAGTTACACTTAGATGGAAATGGTTGCACTCACAACCCAGAACCCATTCGAATTTGTTTCCATCTCTCTGTCGTTCCCTGTTGCCCATTTGATATGCAATGATTCTATTTCCTACCTTTGGTGTTGTATTAATCAAGTGTTTTTTGAAGTTTAATGGGATGGGTAAATGATTAATACAATGTTTCGGCTTTTAATCTGCACAAACTGGAATTTGCAAAATTAGTAGCAAGACAAAAAGCTATCGTGCTTTCTGTGCTGTTTTCTTCCCTTTGCCGTGGCTGTTTATCGATCCTTACACTTGAGTGGCATGCTAATTTGCACGTTTGGGGGTTCACAATACTTGAACTATTGATCAAACACCTTGCTAAAAATGTATGAATCTGGTCTTGGAAGGTGAAACTAAGAAAAGTTGCAGCAGTTTTGTTCATCAAATGTTTGCATACTTGCCCAGAATTTTGCATGGGATTTTTCTAAGTTTTCTGCCTGCTTGGACGATGGTAATGATGTGCTTGGTTACTCAGTTTATACACCATATACATGCCCAAGCCAAAGTTCTGGTATTCAGCCTATGTTTATGAAATGATAAGAGAGTTTTTGTTCTTCTTTTTCTGCATTCTTTTCCAGAATTTTCGTGTGGTACCTTCCCCAAGTTTCTGGTCATTTGATTGTGATCATCATGTGGTTTTTGTTGCTCAGTAAAGTGGGATATTGAAATGAGGAATATCTAATCAAAGCCTTGTCTATGAACCAAAACTTGGTCTGCACGATGAAAAGGAAAAATCTGGTTACCAAAACCATTTCTGCATTTATTTTTCAGAACTTTGGGACGATACATTTCTATTTTTTCTGGTCATTTGGATTGTGATCATTGTGTAATTTGTTGCTTAGTTTAAGGTTGTAATGTTGGATTGAAAAACATCTGATCAAAGCCATGTATTTGAATCGAAATCTGGCCAGCATCATGAAGTGGAAAGAAAAGCCGTGGCATGTGAAAATTTCAGAAAAATCTTGTTCCTCAAATCATTTTTGTTGCATGTTGAGTTTAAAACCTGTTTGATCTTACTCCTACCTTTGCTTCAAGTCTCTGCATTTTGATTCAAGTGGAGATGCTTGGGTTATTTGCATGAATATAGATTCGGCCAAATGGATAGGAAATTGAATGAGACTATGCAACCGTGAGTTTGTAGCATGCTTGAGTTTTTTTTCGTGACCTTTTGCACCAGTTCTCCTATGTTTCTTGTTTGTTTAGATGTCAAATTCATTTCTTGTTTGTTTAGTTCAAAGTTTAGGTGTTAGATCAAGGAAATTTTGGTTAAGGTTGCTTGAATCTGAAATCTGGTCTTGGAATGTGAAGCTAAGAAAGCTACAGCAGTTTCATTCTTCAAATGTTTTGCCCACTTTTTTATGATTTTGCATGGTTTTTTTTTTAGTTTCCTATTTGATTGGATGATAGAGATGGTGTAGTTTGCTGCTAGTTTAAATTTGTGAATTTGGACTGGAAATCTGTTCTCGAAAAACTGTGCTGGAATTTTGTTTCGGTTGATGAAGTATGACAGAAATTCTGCAAGAAAAATGTCTTCTACGTGAATTGCATGCTTTGCATGAAGAATGTCCAAGAAAATTGCAGCTTTACTCCCCTTAGTTTCCATCTATGTTTCAAGGGCCCAATTATGTGTTTGTTCTTACAATTAGGTCCTAAAACACTTGCATTTTAACCCCCTAAATTTCCCCTTGTCTTGTTATGGTCCAATTAGTTGAATAATTTAATCACTTTTGTCATTCTAGGATCTTAATTGTTTTTGGTTTGCTTTGACATGATTTTGGGTAAGACGTTTAGTGAGTTTTAGGATGCATTTTGAGGTTCAATAAGTTTTAATAGATTTTTTTTTAGTCTGGATTTGTGTTCTAATCGCATTTTTGCATTTGATTTTTTATGGGTCTCATCTTAAGTCATCAATTTTGGTATTTTATTTTACTCTCTTTCAGAAATTTTCAGTCCTTCTAATTAAGTCCCTCTTGCATTAATTGCTTTGTACATGGTTGGTTTGTCTATGTAAATACTTTAGTTGACTCAATTTAGTGTTTAGCTTTCATTTTTCATATTTAATTTTTGTTTCATGTGATTATTTGATAATTTAAGTGGTACCTTGACCTTTTTATTATTTTGGAGGGTAAGTTAGTCATTTCACTACGTTAGGGCGTCGCTTCAAGGGAGGTACACTCTATCCCTCAATTGTATTTCATTTGACCCTATGTGCTCCTACGTGTTATGTGAATATGCATGCCTACTCCGCTTTCCTTACCTCCTTGCGTGCATTTACTTGCTTTTTACTTTTATTTAAGTTTTATGGGGTATGTGTACACCTCTTGGCTTGTAATAGATAGGGCTCGGAGAGCATCTGGTCCATTTCCCCTTCCCCTTTATGCTTTCATGGGGTATGTGTACACCTCTTGGCTTGTAATAGATAGGGCTCGGAGAGCATCTGGTCCATTTCCCCTTCCCCTTGGTTGCTTGCTTTTGTTATTACATGTTAAATTGCTTTAGTAGGCTCTTGCATCTAGTCGAGCATGCTAAGTGCTACGTGCTACGTGTTTACGAGCGTTTTGGCATGTCTACTTGCTTTCATAACCATGAATGAATGGAATGGATGAATGTACGTCACCACACTAGTCCAACGCTAGTTGTGGCTCATTATTTCATTAGGAATTCATAGAAAGGGCTAGTTCAACGCTAGACCCAATAGGATTTTCCCTTTGTTTTTCATTAATGCATTATTTGCTTGTTCACCACATATCACGCATTTCCTTTAGATTTATCATTTGGCATGATCCTCGAACCCCTTTCCCCTCATTTTAGGTTTTGCATCCCATACTAGCTATAGGGTTCATTTTGCTTGAGTGTCCCCTTCCGATAAGAGAAACGAGCGAGTGTGGCTACTCGATAGCCTTAGCACGCTAGTTTCGCCTTCTAATCAAAGGGAAAAATCAAGTCACGATTTAGGTCTCCCCGTACCCAATATGCATGAATTCCCTAGGCTCATGCATTCTCAATCCACTCTATCATTACACTTTCACTTTTGTCTCATTTGCACACATGCACCTTTTTATCACTTTCACTTGCACACGAACACTTTTTTATCTCCACTTGCACACGAACCCTTTTATCTTCACTTGCACACGAACATTTTTATCTTCACTCGCACACGAGTACTTTCATCTACATTTGCACACCTTCACTCTTATCTTATTACTTTTATCATTTTTCTCACTTCACACAAACTCACACTTTCACATGGCATGCATTTTTCACGTCATTTAGGTTTAGGTGTGACCTCTCCAAAAGGATCATTATTGGGCTTCACAATTAATGTGATTGGCACCACTCAACCTTTGAAGAGAAATTTCCCCCAATCCCCCTAGGTCTAGGTTTTTGCATTCATATAGACATATCCAATACGCGATACATACCTTGGGTAGAAAAATTAGGAAAAATTGGTTCAAGTCACGCAACTAGCCTTGGCTAGGTCGAAGGGGTGCCTTGGATTTTTATCCTTGCCTTCCCCTTCGTCAAATGTGACCCCCGATCCCTCTTTTGGTTACGTAGACCCAAAAGTTCTCAAAAAGGGTTTATTTACTTTTTTATTCAAAAACAAAAATCATTTTTGGGTGACTTGGTACACCCTAACTCTATACCAAGTGGCGACTCCATTTTTGATACAAAAAACCCTTTTGAACTTCACTTGGCCAAATCGTCGCATTCTAAGTCCCATGGCCTTTTACTTTTCATTTTGCACACGTTCACACATTGCACACCACACACCACACAATTCATTCAAAAAGTGGGGCGCGACAGTTGGCGACTCCACTGGGGACTTCCTAAGTGGGTCCGAGCATTTGACTTAGCCATTCGTTTCCTTTTTCTACCCTTTTTATGCATTGCACTTGGATATTAGGGTTGCATTTTTTATTTTAGGCCTTTTGCCTCGCGCGCGTATCCAACTATTCCCTCACTCACGTACGTGTGATTGGTTGATTGGATGTTGTTTATTTGTTTATCTCGCGCTTGCATTGCATTTGGGAAGGGGTGTGTCACCTTTAGAGCCTCGCGTGGTTCTCAACCCCTTCCCTCAAATTAGGGGAACACTTCATACGTGCATATTTATTTGCTTTATCCCATTTTATTTGTATTTTCGTGGGCGCCATCCCACACCGCCTTGTAGGATTAGGATCGATTGCCTTGGGTAGGCGGATGGTGTGCTCTGCGCCCATAGCGCTACCTAAGGGATCACTCGAGCCACCGACCGAAGGCCCTGGGAGTGATGACCCTTCGCCTTTAGGTCTGAAGGCTTGGGAGCCGAAGCTTTATCGAGTCTAGGCATTAGTGAACCAAACCGCATGCATCCATATTAGAATAACCTAGGGTAGAGTCGGCCTCACCTTTTCTTAAGCACATTAGGCACGAGGGAGGGGGTTCCACCCCTTTTACTTGCTTTATTGTATTTCTTTTTCTTAATTGCTCCCAATGTGTTATGTGTACTATCAATTGCACTAACCATTCTTTTGTTTTCTTGGATTGCATTCATGTGCCTTAGCAATAAGAGGCCTCTTTGGCACTCTTTTAGTAACTCACCCACTAGATAGCTCACATGTCTAAATTTCAGTCTTTGCACTTACTTTTCAGTAAATACATTTCATTCTTAGACCTTTGCCCCCCGTTGCATTATTTATGTCCTTTAGCTCACATTTCATGTTTGTCACATATTTACATAGCTTTAATAAACTGGCATCATGCATAAACCCTAGAAAGGGAATGCCATTTAGGGGATCCCGTGTTAGGAATAAACCACCCCATGTCTCGGATATATAATCCAAATGAGACTTGCACGTTTACCTTTCTCGTACCGTCCGAAGGGGTAGTGCACAAGGTAAGGTAAGGATCCGATCATTTTCATGAAGCAATTTTTGGAATATGAGCATCTAATAATCACTTTTTGGCCATTTTCTCAAAATTGGTAAAATTCCCTTGCGAAAAAGGACGTTAAAGAAAATTCACAAATGATTCCTCATTGTTGAGACGATAAATATAGAGGCCAAATTTTGATTTTAGAAGCTCATAGACCAAGGCATTGTAATGATTTCTTGAAACCACCCAGTGGGGCGAATAATTCAATTGATTTTTGAACAAAGCATCCATCTTATCCAATCCATTTTTTTTCAATTCATTCAATTTTAGTACAATCTAATCATTTTTGAATAAATTCATTTCATCCAATTCATTTGACCAATTTACCCTTTTTAGGGTCATTCGGTCGATTTTGAATAAATCGTCAATTCATTTGACCAATTTACCCTTTTTAGGGTCATTTGACCAACTTACCCTTTTTAGGGTCATTCGGTCGATTTTGAATAAATCGTCAATTCAATTGACCAATTTACCCTTTTTAGGGTCCTTTGACCAATTTACCCTTTTTAGGGTCATTCGGTCGCTTTTGAATAAATTATCAATTTAATTGACCAAATTACCCTTTTTAGGGTCTTTTGACCAATTTACCCTTTTTAGGGTCATTCGGCTGATTTTTGAATAAATCCCTAATTCAATTTCATTCATTTGACCAATTTACCCATTTTTAGGGCAACCGAGCCGATTTTGAATAAATCAAGTTTCGTTCAATCTATTTGATCAATTTACCCTTTTTAGGGTGATCTGATTAATTTTGGATAAATTTCATTCAATTCATTTGACCTGTTTCCCTTTTTAGGGTAATTTGGTCGATTTTAAATAAATTGTCAATTTCATTCAACCCATTTGCCCTATTAGGGTTTCAATGTCGAAATTCCAAATTGGGAAATCTAGTCAATTTTGAAGAAAACCGTCCATTGCACCCAATCACTTGATCAATTAGGGTTTTGACCCGTAATTCACTGAGAAATTTTATCAACGAATTCCAATCTCTTTGATAGGAAGTTCGTCAAGGTCAAACCCGTGCGTTTTTGCAAAATCTTGTACCGATCAAAAGTGATCAATCCTTGCGGGCGAGGTCCTTATTTTGACAAACGTCCCTTCTCATTCCAATTGACCAAACTCTTTCAAAATTATTTTTTCACTCCATGAGCTGATTGGATCCATCAGGTATGGTATAGTGCCTACTTCAGAGGATTGCATCCTCATTCTAGGCCTACCCTTGGCACAAAAAGGGTTCCCCCATAGGACATGCATACCGATTTTTTATTCTTACTTACTGACTCTGGGTATTTTTCTTTTTGTTTTCCCCTCCCCCTGCATTTATAAAAATGTTTCAATAAGGCGAGAATATTCTTCTATATCTGATAATTTTGATCCAATAAAGCTTGACGATTACAAGTATTGCTTGATTCTTGGGCAGACATTGCCGCGAAAGCATAAAGGGGAAATTCTATTTATTTGATTTGTTAATACATTTTGTTCCAAAAGAAAAGGAGACAAAAAGTGTATGTGTTGAGCTCTTTACGAGTTTCTCTCTTCTCATTTGTATCATAATTGATTGAGAAATTTTGTTTCAAACTTTTTCAACAATAAATTTTTTTTGATAATTTTTGTTTTGTGTATATTTATGTACATTTCATTCTTTATTCTTACTCATTGGAGATTTCATGATGATTTTTGAGAAATAAGACCCAATTTGAGATTTTTCAACCTATAGCCTGAATTTCACAAGTGTATGCTTCCTAAAATCCTTACACTCGATTGGTGTTCCAACCTGTACAATAAGAGTGCTCAGAAAGAAAGAGAGTGAACGGTCACTCAAAAGGCCCTATGAGATACCTTTCTCCTTCACGTAACCTCAAAAAAAAAAATAAATAAAATCAGTCACATTGATTGATAAATTGCAAATTGGGACATTCTTTGCTTGGAAAAATCCCCATTGGTTTAACCGGATTCAATTCACATCTAAGTGAAAGCAAAAATGTGCATTATTCTTGTTTGTTTTGAAAATTTGGAATGATACTTTGAGCATTTGTTTCACTACCTATACAGATTTTTATCACTTGCTCTCCCATTTGAGCCTATGAAAGAATAATTTCGTTTCAAATAAAGGCCTTAATGATCTCTACCCTATATTGGAAATTTTCAAATATCAAATAGGGGAATGGATTTTCAATGACCGTTTCGTTACTTTGGTTGTCATGAAGTGTAAGAATGATACTTTGGCCATCGTTTCTACAATCCAAACACTATTTATCCCTTGCATCCTCATTTGAGCAAAAATTGGTGGTTCTTTTCGACTGCACATATGATCGCACCCCACATTGGGGAAGGAGATTGGGGAATTTTGAAAAAAGAGAAAAGCAAAAATGCTAGAATAAGGAGGGAACCGCAAATTGGGGAAATTTGATTCCACTTGGGGTCCAGTTTTGAAAAAAAGAAGGAGAAAGAAAGGGAAGAGTTTTGTCCGCACGGATCGCCTACGTTTCCCAAATATGGACGAACAAGGGTCTTCCTCAGTCAGTTAATTCAGATACACGCAAAAAATTTCGCATTAGCGAAAATTTCCTTTCAGAGTTATTGTAAGGAACGGAATACAAGTCAGGCCATCTTCTTTTCCAATCGAACATTTTATCCCTAGTTATCCCTTTTGAGCCATCAGAATAAATTATTTCGTTTGGCAACCCCTGAGAATCGCAAACCCCACACTGGGGGCGAGTTTGAGTTGAAAAGAAAATTTCAAGAAGTGAAAAGTGAAAAGCAACAAGATCAAAAACAAAGGAAGAAAAGAGAACCTCAGTTCAAAAATAAACTGGGGCAAATTTTGTGAAAGTTCGAAAGAACGGCAAAAGGCCGAAAAATCAAAAGGGGAAAGAAAATGAAAGAGAAAAGGCCTCAATTGAGCAAAAACTGGGGCAAATTCTGATTTTACCCTAAAATAGGGTTGACGCAACAATGCGATCTCAGATTCTTCAAACCAGTGTTGAAATCCGTTTTCAAGCCTTAACTTTTTTAAGCACCCCACCTGACCCCGTTACAAAAGCCGAAAGTCCTGACTTCTGTTCTTTGCAATGGCCCTGTCAAGAAAATTTCTGATGCCGGAAAATTTTAGCTGTATTTCTGAATTGCTTGAGTATGAGTTTGACGCTACTCACCATGTGAAAACCCATCAGCTCGAGGGAAAGGGAAAAGAGGCAAAAAGCGAAGAAAGAAAAGTAAATGCAAGAAAATGCAGAAAATTCGACGCTGAAGTCTCTAGTGAGTGATGAGAAAAATGCAAACAAAGTCTGAGATCTTTTGATTTCAAAATAGGGGCAATTTTGGAAAAAATGCGATCTATGGTGCAATATCCTTGAAAGTCTTAAACTATCGTTTTCAAGCCAAATTACAAGCTAATAAAGTCCATCGTTGACTTATTCTTTCATGACAATCCAAAGTGAGGATCATGCTCATAAGAAATTCATCAAATCATTTGTGATCATAGGGGCATAACCCGTTTCCACATGTTTAGCTATCACTTCTGTCCATACGTTACAAGCCTAGAAAGCTTGTATGTTGACTAAGTTTTCTTGAAAATAAGGGTAACAAACTCTTTGCTTTCACTAAGATGTGACATTGAATGGATTACATACAACTGGGGCACAAAAATGAGACAGATTCTTATCTCCCATTTCCTTAGCCATTTCAAAAAAATAAAGTCACTTGATTGGTCCTGAAAAGACGAGCCAACTGGAAAGGGTCACCCACTACCCAAAGCACCGATGCTAAAAAGTGAGGAAGAAATCTTCTTGAATTTGGTGTTATCTTGGGAAAATTCATCATGAAATTTGCTATATGAGTTTAAGCAAGACATTTCAATTTTCTTCACATGCTGTGCATACTTTGTTCAAACAAATGGAGTGTCATCCAAGCAAAATTTTTGAAGTCAAGTGGGCCCATACTGGGGCAAATTTTTGTTTATGAGATTTCACAAAATAAGCCCACACAGGGGCAAATATTTGTGTAATCCAATTGAGGATTTCGTCCAAGAATCAAATAATGTATTTTTCAAGTCAATCACGCTGCCCTTTTCATGAAAATTTGAAGTGCATGTAAGCCCCCTTGTGCAGGTATTCATAGTTGAAATTGACGAAGGAGCATCCGGTGATGTGGAAGGCCGATGCCGAAGAAAGAGAAGAAAGAAGGGAAAAGGGCCCTACACTGCGGCAAATTATTTTTGAAAAAGATTCTCTCGAAAAATCAGGAAAAATTCAAAAGTCAAAAATCAAAAGTCAAGTTCAAATTTTTGTTTCTTGGAAAATCAAATGTAATTTCTTGTATTTTGACAAATCAAATTCAATTTCTTGACCAATTGGATGGCAGGATTGGGTCTTATCCCACTGACCATTCACAATGTCACGTTGGGCCTGGACTTCGTGCCGCCAACCTTACAAAGATCACGTTGGGCCTGGATTTTGTGCCGCCAACTATCACAAGATCACGTTGGGCCTGGATTTTGTGCCGCCAACTTCACAAAAGTCATGTTGGGATTGGTTTTCATTCAACCACCGTTAGCATCGAGTCTATCTCACTAACGTGTGCGTTTCTATTTCACCACCGTTAGCATCGAGTCTATCTCACTAACGTGTGTGTTTCTATCTCACCACCGTTAGCATCGAGTCTATCTCACTAACGTGTGCGTGTTTACTTCAACCGCCGTTAGCATCGAGTCTATCTCACTAACGTGCGTGTTTTCATTCTACCGCCGTTAGCATCGAGTCTATCTCACTAACGTGCGTGTTTCATTCTCCGCGTTAGCATCGAGTCTATCTCACTAATGTGCGTGTTTTCATCCGCTGCCGTTAGCATCGAGTCTATCTCACTAACGTGCGTGTTTTCACTTCAACCGCCGTTAGCATCGAGTCTATCTCACTAATGTGCGTGTTTTCATTCTACCGCCGTTAGCATCGAGTCTATCTCACTAACGTGCGTGTTTTCATTCTACCGCCGTTAGCATCGAGTCTATCTCACTAATGTGCGTGTTTTACTTCAACCGCAGTTAGCATCGAGTCTATCTCACTAACGTGCGTGTTTTACTTCAACCGCCGTTAGCATCGAGTCTATCTCACTAACGTGCGTGTTTTCATTCTACCGCCGTTAGCATCGAGTCATCTCACTCGTCTTCAACCGCAGTTAGCATCGAGTCTATCTCACTAACGTGCGTGTTTTACTTCAACCGCCGTTAGCATCGAGTCTATCTCACTAACGTGCGTGTTTTCATTCTACCGCCGTTAGCATCGAGTCTATCTCACTAATGTGCGTGTTTTACTTCAACCGCAGTTAGCATCGAGTTTATCTCACTAACGTGCGTGTTTTACTTCAACCGCCGTTAGCATCGAGTCTATCTCACTAACGTGCGTGTTTTCGCCGTTAGCATCGAGTCTATCTCACTAACGTGCGTGTTTTACTTCAACCGCCGTTAGCATCGAGTCTATCTCACTAACGTGCGTGTTTTCATTCAACCGCCGTTAGCATCGAGTCTATCTCACTAACGTGCGTGTTTTACTTCAACCGCCGTTAGCATCGAGTCTATCTCACTAACGTGCGTGTTTTCGCCGTTAGCATCGAGTCTATCTCACTAACGTGCGTGTTTTCATTCCACCACCGTTAGCATCGAGTTTATCTCACTAGCGCGTGCGTGTTTTACTTCAACCGCAGTTAGCATCGAGTTTATCTCACTAACGTGCGTGTTTTACTTCAACTGCCGTTAGCATCGAGTCTATCTCACTAACGTGCGTGTTTCATTATACCGCCGTTAGCATCGAGTCTATCTCACTAACGTGCGCGTTTTCATCCTACCGCCGTTAGCATCGAGCCTATCTCACTAATGTGCGTGTTTTCATCCCACCAACACTCCATCTCACTTCAATTCATCTAATTTAAATTTCTGTTCGGGTCTATCCCGTGGGTCTATCCCAATTTTACATTTCTGTTCGGGTCTATCCCGTTTTTACATTCATGTTCGGGTCAGTCCCGTTTTTTTTAGAATTCTTGTTCGTTGGAATCATTTTGCAGCCCAATAACACAGGTAAGTATTTGGTGTCCACTTCTTTGTCTCAAGTTTTTTCAAAACTCAGACAAAGAGGGGCAAACTGTAGACACCAAATTTTGAATAATTTGTATGTGGCATCTACTTCATGATTTTTATTTTAGATCGCTTGCATTTAGTTCATTGTTGTGTGTTTTGCATTTTTTAGTTGTTATTTTATTTTAGTTTTATTCATTTTGCCCTTTTAGTTTGTCTATTTGTTTTTATTTTGTCATTTTAGGTTTTTATTCACTTTTAAGTTTTAGATTTTAGTTTTTAGTTTTTAGTTTTTAGTTTTTAGTTTTTAAGTTTATAGAGTTTTTAGAAAGAAAAGAAAAATCATTTTAGTCATTTTGTTTTTATTCAATGCTTTCTTGAAAGAAAAATGAAAATGCAAAATCATAAAAAGAAATTAAAGAAAAAGAGAAAAATTCAAAAAAAAGTAGGCTTTAGTTGGATTTAAAAAATAAAAAAAAAAGAGAGAAAAAAGGAAAAAGGAAAATTTGTTCACAAAAATATGTTTATTTTTTTAAATTCAATCTTTGGGCACTTTAGTTATTTTTATTAAGTTATTTTGAGGAAAAGAAAATGATGAAAAAATGAAAAATTGGAAATTTTTAAAAATGGCCATTTTTGTTTAGTTTCTTTTGTTTAACATTATTTTTGTTTTGTTATTATTATTACCTGGTTTGTGTAATTTTGTTATTATTGTTATTTATATTTTATTATTTATATTTTCTGTAATCTTCAAGTTGTTTTCTTAAAAAAAAAAAAAAAAAAAAAAATAGAGCCGCGGCATGCAAACTGCAATTTTTTGCAGTTTGCAAAGGAGGACTTGTGCGGCTCCTTAAGCTGCAAATATGGTGGCAATGTTTTAAGGGTTTAGGAGGGGGGTTGATGATATAAATAGCAAAAAGAAAGGTAGCCGCAACAGAGATTTTTTTTGGGGAGCATCATCGAGCAAACAGAAAAAAACTGAGCGAGGGTTTTGGGGAGAAGGGAGTTTCAGGGCAAAAACAAAGCACAGAGAGCTAGTGTAGGGGGAAAAATCTGGAACCAAAAGGGAACGGTTATAGGGGAAAAGCTAACGGGAAGAAAAAAGAGTGAGAGATAGCTGAGAGAGCAAAAGAAAGAACGAGGATGAGCTGTGAGAAGGACTTCGGCTGAAAATCAGAGAAGGGAAAGAAGGAGACTAAAGACCTCATCTTTTGGTCGAATCAAGCCCCAGCCGGAAGAAAAGAAGCCTAAAGGTAACAGCTTCTCACTTTGAAATACGTTTATGAGTTGTTGGGCTATGTCAACATGTTGAAAGTTTCTGCCTTTACACTTGTTGTCGTCCTCCCTGCAAGTTTTATTTGTGAATCTGCGTGGGTTTGGCTGAGATTTGGGACGGGTAGGATTTGTGTTTAGCTGTGGGGGTGTGTGATGAATCCATGACGTTTTTTGTTTAATGACCATGGCCGATTCTGTTGGGTTTGAATGAACCAATCCTGAAAAACGACAGCTTTTTGGACAGCTTCGTTCGATTTTTGGTTGCTTATGTGTGGGAATGTTTCTTGCTGTTTATCTTTCCCTGCTATTTTTGTACCTTGCCCATTGTTTTGTTGGAGCCTTAGAATGTTCAGAGTAGGGGTTAGATGAGGTTTATACTGCCTTGCATTATTGCCAAAATCCAAAGCATGAAGGCTGCGGAACTTTTAATCATTCCAGATTTTTGCATGTCCTGTACCTTTTTTGTCACATTGAAACACAAGGGTTGGGTAGCTAAGAGCTGGAAAGGATAAGTGGTCACATTGCCATTTTGATGGGTTGTTTGAAGCCACTAGTTACACTTAGATGGAAATGGTTGCACTCACAACCCAGAACCCATTCGAATTTGTTTCCATCTCTCTGTCGTTCCCTGTTGCCCATTTGATATGCAATGATTCTATTTCCTACCTTTGGTGTTGTATTAATCAAGTGTTTTTTGAAGTTTAATGGGATGGGTAAATGATTAATACAATGTTTCGGCTTTTAATCTGCACAAACTGGAATTTGCAAAATTAGTAGCAAGACAAAAAGCTATCGTGCTTTCTGTGCTGTTTTCTTCCCTTTGCCGTGGCTGTTTATCGATCCTTACACTTGAGTGGCATGCTAATTTGCACGTTTGGGGGTTCACAATACTTGAACTATTGATCAAACACCTTGCTAAAAATGTATGAATCTGGTCTTGGAAGGTGAAACTAAGAAAAGTTGCAGCAGTTTTGTTCATCAAATGTTTGCATACTTGCCCAGAATTTTGCATGGGATTTTTCTAAGTTTTCTGCCTGCTTGGACGATGGTAATGATGTGCTTGGTTACTCAGTTTATACACCATATACATGCCCAAGCCAAAGTTCTGGTATTCAGCCTATGTTTATGAAATGATAAGAGAGTTTTTGTTCTTCTTTTTCTGCATTCTTTTCCAGAATTTTCGTGTGGTACCTTCCCCAAGTTTCTGGTCATTTGATTGTGATCATCATGTGGTTTTTGTTGCTCAGTAAAGTGGGATATTGAAATGAGGAATATCTAATCAAAGCCTTGTCTATGAACCAAAACTTGGTCTGCACGATGAAAAGGAAAAATCTGGTTACCAAAACCATTTCTGCATTTATTTTTCAGAACTTTGGGACGATACATTTCTATTTTTTCTGGTCATTTGGATTGTGATCATTGTGTAATTTGTTGCTTAGTTTAAGGTTGTAATGTTGGATTGAAAAACATCTGATCAAAGCCATGTATTTGAATCGAAATCTGGCCAGCATCATGAAGTGGAAAGAAAAGCCGTGGCATGTGAAAATTTCAGAAAAATCTTGTTCCTCAAATCATTTTTGTTGCATGTTGAGTTTAAAACCTGTTTGATCTTACTCCTACCTTTGCTTCAAGTCTCTGCATTTTGATTCAAGTGGAGATGCTTGGGTTATTTGCATGAATATAGATTCGGCCAAATGGATAGGAAATTGAATGAGACTATGCAACCGTGAGTTTGTAGCATGCTTGAGTTTTTTTTCGTGACCTTTTGCACCAGTTCTCCTATGTTTCTTGTTTGTTTAGATGTCAAATTCATTTCTTGTTTGTTTAGTTCAAAGTTTAGGTGTTAGATCAAGGAAATTTTGGTTAAGGTTGCTTGAATCTGAAATCTGGTCTTGGAATGTGAAGCTAAGAAAGCTACAGCAGTTTCATTCTTCAAATGTTTTGCCCACTTTTTTATGATTTTGCATGGTTTTTTTTTTAGTTTCCTATTTGATTGGATGATAGAGATGGTGTAGTTTGCTGCTAGTTTAAATTTGTGAATTTGGACTGGAAATCTGTTCTCGAAAAACTGTGCTGGAATTTTGTTTCGGTTGATGAAGTATGACAGAAATTCTGCAAGAAAAATGTCTTCTACGTGAATTGCATGCTTTGCATGAAGAATGTCCAAGAAAATTGCAGCTTTACTCCCCTTAGTTTCCATCTATGTTTCAAGGGCCCAATTATGTGTTTGTTCTTACAATTAGGTCCTAAAACACTTGCATTTTAACCCCCTAAATTTCCCCTTGTCTTGTTATGGTCCAATTAGTTGAATAATTTAATCACTTTTGTCATTCTAGGATCTTAATTGTTTTTGGTTTGCTTTGACATGATTTTGGGTAAGACGTTTAGTGAGTTTTAGGATGCATTTTGAGGTTCAATAAGTTTTAATAGATTTTTTTTTAGTCTGGATTTGTGTTCTAATCGCATTTTTGCATTTGATTTTTTATGGGTCTCATCTTAAGTCATCAATTTTGGTATTTTATTTTACTCTCTTTCAGAAATTTTCAGTCCTTCTAATTAAGTCCCTCTTGCATTAATTGCTTTGTACATGGTTGGTTTGTCTATGTAAATACTTTAGTTGACTCAATTTAGTGTTTAGCTTTCATTTTTCATATTTAATTTTTGTTTCATGTGATTATTTGATAATTTAAGTGGTACCTTGACCTTTTTATTATTTTGGAGGGTAAGTTAGTCATTTCACTACGTTAGGGCGTCGCTTCAAGGGAGGTACACTCTATCCCTCAATTGTATTTCATTTGACCCTATGTGCTCCTACGTGTTATGTGAATATGCATGCCTACTCCGCTTTCCTTACCTCCTTGCGTGCATTTACTTGCTTTTTACTTTTATTTAAGTTTTATGGGGTATGTGTACACCTCTTGGCTTGTAATAGATAGGGCTCGGAGAGCATCTGGTCCATTTCCCCTTCCCCTTTATGCTTTCATGGGGTATGTGTACACCTCTTGGCTTGTAATAGATAGGGCTCGGAGAGCATCTGGTCCATTTCCCCTTCCCCTTGGTTGCTTGCTTTTGTTATTACATGTTAAATTGCTTTAGTAGGCTCTTGCATCTAGTCGAGCATGCTAAGTGCTACGTGCTACGTGTTTACGAGCGTTTTGGCATGTCTACTTGCTTTCATAACCATGAATGAATGGAATGGATGAATGTACGTCACCACACTAGTCCAACGCTAGTTGTGGCTCATTATTTCATTAGGAATTCATAGAAAGGGCTAGTCCAACGCTAGACCCAATAGGATTTTCCCTTTGTTTTTCATTAATGCATTATTTGCTTGTTCACCACATATCACGCATTTCCTTTAGATTTATCATTTGGCATGATCCTCGAACCCCTTTCCCCTCATTTTAGGTTTTGCATCCCATACTAGCTATAGGGTTCATTTTGCTTGAGTGTCCCCTTCCGATAAGAGAAACGAGCGAGTGTGGCTACTCGATAGCCTTAGCACGCTAGTTTCGCCTTCTAATCAAAGGGAAAAATCAAGTCACGATTTAGGTCTCCCCGTACCCAATATGCATGAATTCCCTAGGCTCATGCATTCTCAATCCACTCTATCATTACACTTTCACTTTTGTCTCATTTGCACACATGCACCTTTTTATCACTTTCACTTGCACACGAACACTTTTTTATCTCCACTTGCACACGAACCCTTTTATCTTCACTTGCACACGAACATTTTTATCTTCACTCGCACACGAGTACTTTCATCTACATTTGCACACCTTCACTCTTATCTTATTACTTTTATCATTTTTCTCACTTCACACAAACTCACACTTTCACATGGCATGCATTCCACTCATTTTTCACGTCATTTAGGTTTAGGTGTGACCTCTCCAAAAGGATCATTATTGGGCTTCACAATTAATGTGATTGGCACCACTCAACCTTTGAAGAGAAATTTCCCCCAATCCCCCTAGGTCTAGGTTTTTGCATTCATATAGACATATCCAATACGCGATACATACCTTGGGTAGAAAAATTAGGAAAAATTGGTTTGAGTCACGCAACTAGCCTTGGCTAGGTCGAAGGGGTGCCTTGGATTTTTATCCTTGCCTTCCCCTTCGTCAAATGTGACCCCCGATCCCTCTTTTGGTTACGTAGACCCAAAAGTTCTCAAAAAGGGTTTATTTACTTTTTTATTCAAAAACAAAAATCATTTTTGGGTGACTTGGTACACCCTAACTCTATACCAAGTGGCGACTCCATTTTTGATACAAAAAACCCTTTTGAACTTCACTTGGCCAAATCGTCGCATTCTAAGTCCCATGGCCTTTTACTTTTCATTTTGCACACGTTCACACATTGCACACCACACACCACACAATTCATTCAAAAAGTGGGGCGCGACAGACACCTTATCACCCTCACTGGCCAGTCACCTCACAAACTTTCCCAGGCGAACGAAATCACAAACTTGAGCTTGAGTCGCAAGCTCGGGTCACAAACTTGGTGACCTCAATCCAAGTTGGACTGACTTCGACCAAGCCCTAACCGGCTCGAATAGTCCATCTAGGTATTGAGTTCAACCTCAAACTCACAAAATTCACAAAATTATTCAAAAGTCACCCCGAGCCACAAGCTCAAGGGTTTTAGTTCCAAAATTTCTCATATACATATGTCATGTACAAATAAGCGCGCAAATTAGGGTTTAGGTCGAGCGCGATAAAGTATACTCTCGCCTAGGTACCCTTTTTACGCATAACGAAACACATAAACAACTAACACATAAGAGCGGCCTGAATACTTACTCAAAATACCAACAGTAGTATAAAGGCGGAATTCACTTTGTGTGTTGGCTAATAGTGGGCCCCACCGGCACCGCCTAGCTCACCACTGTCTGAAATCGAAGATTATGTCACAATATATCACAAATGGCAACTAACGTACTTGAAATAAGCCAAACGGCAAAATTGGCACGCGCAAATGCGGAAACGGCAAAACGGCCGCACACGTCCGCGCGGAACGGCAAACGGAAATGGCCAAATCGGCCATCTCAAACCGTTTTGGTCAAAAATTAGGCTAGGAGTGTCGGATCAATGCGGGTGAGACACCGTTTCGAAGCTAAGAGGAAGAGCTACAACTTTCATTTAGACATCTCAACCCAGATCTCAATAGGTATAAGTCAAAAAGGCATGAAATGGTGCCAGTTGTTTCATTGCGGTTTACCAAACAGGCCCTGTTTGCAAGGCCGTATCTCATGGCTCAGAAATCGAAATCAAGAAATTCCAGAGGCGTTGGAAAGCTGAGACATAAGGCTAAAACTTTGATGTTTTGGCCAAGACTTGAATCCATTCAGAACAGAACGAAAATCGAGTGCCAAAGTGCCCGTCAGAACTGTCCAAATACAAGGCAGTTCTGACGAGCGATATTGTTTTGATCATAATCGGAGCTACGGAACTCGGTTTTCGACGTACTTTATACCGTTTCGAAGCTGAGACCAAAATCTAAACTTCTTATGAAGGAGTCGACACCCAGATCGAAGGCAATCAAAACCGAAAAGTCATGGGCAGAAGCGAAACTAGAAAAACGCGCAGAATCAGAGGGCAAAACAGGCTGGAGCATATCATCGATAACTCAGGCTACACTAATCCGATTGACCTGAAATGTTACAGGCATAAACAAGACTCAAGGGGCTACGACTTTCATGTTTTGAGGAATTCCTAAATCCGTATATAGCATTAAGAAAAATGAAGCCGAAGTTCAGTTGTTAAACTGTCCTGTTTCCCAGTTTTGCCGTTATCGCGCGCCGAAGGCGCACGGTCCGTTCCTACGATTCTTATACCAGATTTTTATCCATTTTGATACCAAATAATCCTTATGTATCTCAGTTCTTAATTGGTCCGAAATTCTCTTCCCAAATCAGTCCAAATTTAACAAACATCAACCACAATCCCTAACCAAATTTCATTTGCACCAATGAACTTAATCCAACCTCTCACTCACTAAACTCTATCTCACTAACCACAAGCTAAGCTAAATTAGCCTAATGGAGTTTAGGGTTTCTTAACCCAAATCAGATTTTTGCAAGTAACCAACCAAATCAAGTGAGGCAATTCATCAAACATAACCACTACAAGTCCATTTCTCAACTAAAACAAGTAAGGAAAGCATTAGCAAGAAACCCAAATTTTTTCCTCTTCTTGGCCGAATTTTCAGCAACCAAATAACACTAAAATTAACCATGAAACTTCACTATACACATCAAATCCATCAAATAAATCCATAATCATAACATAATACATCATTTCCATGGCTTAAAGATCAAAGCCTCAAAAGTTTATCTTTCAAGTAAGAGGCATACCTTCAATTAAGCTTTGTAGATGATTAACCTTCACTAATCAAGCACCCAAGTTGTTGCTCCAAGATTCAAACCCAAGATGGAAGCTAAAACTTGAAGATTTTTGAAGAAATTTTCTCACTTTCTCTCCCTCTCTCTCTCGGCTCTTCCTTTCTTTTTTTTCTTCTTAGTTTTGTTTTGTTTTGTTTTCTCTTGTTTCTTATAAGTTGTAAGACAACATACAGTCAAAGCTTTGGGAGATATTTCTTATAGCTAACCAATCACAAAAATGCTTTATTTGTTGTTTAAACCCTTGCACTTTAACTTTCTCTTTCTTATACAATTTCCCTCACACATTTGATAATCTTTCAATTTACTCCATAAGTCATAACTTAATCTCTTTTAAATCATGTAATCACACTTAATTACCTCACTAATCACTTTCTCATCTTAATCACTTACACTTAAGCATGCTTTATCCCACATAAAAGTAATTAAACAATAACCTTTTTGTCAAGGGCAAAATTAGGGTTTAAACCCAACTTAAAGTTTCTAATAAATCATAACATTAGGGATTTTGCTCACTTAGGGTTTCTAACCTTCTTAAAATTAATTAACCTATACAAAATGGATTAAATCCTATACCTTCCCACACTAGTGGGTCCCACATCCGATATACGTTCTTAATTTCTCAAAAACTAACTAATACTAGAAAAAAACATCTAAAACTATATTTACTCATAAAACTTATCTGGGAAACTTTTCTAATAAAGAAAATGTAGAAAATGCGGGTTTTCAATCTTAACCGGAAATTAGGGTTTTCTTCTTAGCCCTAACCCTAATATCAACTTACGAACGGTCTGGGTCCTCACAATCTCCCCCACTTAGGACAATTTCGTCCTCGAAATTAACTCGTTGGTCAAAGCGTACCTTCAAAGTCCACCGAAGGATTTGTCATCTCAGGTTGACCCATCGCATAGACTCTTGCTGGCCCTTTGGGTCGATTTTCCCTTGTAGTTGACGGCTTAGTTGTGGTCCCTTCAGTCGGTGGCTTGAGTTCATCTTTCTGCATCTTAGGGCACCGGGCAATCAGATGTTCGGTGCTGCCACATTTGAAGCATTTCCGTACCGAACTATTTTTCCAGCAATTTTCAGCGGTGTGATTGCCCCCACAGAAACCACAGGTTGGCTTAGCGGCCGTACTTGACCCTCCACGCTGAGCGCTCTTCTGAGGCTCTTGCACTATTTGACCTCGCCCAAAGCTATTCGGGGTCCTTGCAGGTCATGGACCATCCGTACCTTTATTTATCTTGGCAGATGGCTCGTTTCGCGAGCTTTGTCCGACCATGGAATCATTTGAGCTAGGTTGCCTCTTTTTCCGATCGTGGAAGGCTTTAACCTGTCCTCTGGCAGTCTCAATTCGCTGTGCTTTTTCTAGCGCTTGGCTAAACGTATTCAACTGAGCCGCTGCTAGCGATTCCTGGATTTCCACATTTAAACCTTGAACGAATCGACGGATTCGTTTCTGCTCCGTTAACACCAGCTCTGGGGCAAAGCGAGAAAGTTTAGTGAACTGAGTTTCGTACTCCGCCACACTCGAGGCCCCTTGACGTAGGCGGATGAAATCATCTTCCCGTTTTTCTTGCACAATGGGTGGTAAATATTTTTCATTAAACTCCCGTGTGAAGTTGATCCAGGTCCGAGGAGTCTGTTCGCGCTCCCACTTGGCTTTGATTACATTCCACCAGGCTCGAGCGGCCCCTTCAAACTGAAAGACCGCAAAGGATATCTGCCGCTCCTCTGAATACCTAAGCGCGGCAAATATGTCTAACATACGGTCTAGCCAACCCTCCGCTAAGTCAGGGTCGGCCCCATCGATAAACTTTGGGGGTGCGAATTTTTGGAATCGCTCCAAGGCACGGTCTTCACCCTCGTGATTGCCTGGATTATGTCCCGGATTATGTCCAGGATTCCCCATACCGCTTCCTTGGCCCTGTTGATTTGTCATTTGCTCTAGTAAATCGGCCATCCGCTGGATGGCTGTAGCGACTTGATCTTGCTCTGGTCCTTGTTCCCTTTCAGGGCTTCGTGCTCGCCCTCTACCTCCACCTCGAGTACCGGAGGCCATTTAAGTGCAAACGTCTATAGATCGGAACATTACACATAAACTTATTATCCGGACTATGAGCAAAAGTACGGACGTAAAGCGTACGAACAAAAGACACACAAAGGATAAATTCAAAATGCTACTCAAATATATACATAGATATACAAAATCACCCCAAAAGATTTACAGATTACCGACCTCCAGTCGGTACAAAACCCAATGTACACATGAGCACTCCGGCTCCAAGATCTAGTCGGCCAACCAAATAAAGAAAGAAAGTGGTCATGCCAGTTTTAACAAAAGGAATCTACCAGCTAATCAAAAGACGAAAGCGACCCTAAACGCCTCCCCTAGGGCCCTGGTCCCCAACGGAACCTAAAGTACCAATCTCGCCTATCTGCTCTGGCCCAGTAGCTCGCGGGGGTGCCTCCGAGGCCATATATAGCAAGACCCCGCAGTCAAACGTGATACTCCGGGCCCTCTCCCTAAGCTGCCTCTTCAAAGAGAAGAGGTGCTGGTGTGTGTCCCGGAGGTCCCGCTCCAGGCCCCTAACGCGTAACGCCTGCCAGCGGCTAAACTGTCTAGCCTCCTCAAGCTGCTCCCTCAGAGTCTCGACCGTCCTGTCGAGGTGATAACGCTCATCATCCAATGCAAAGACTATCTCGTCGGGATAGCCGTAAGTATACCAACACGCGCAGGGTCGGCGCGACACCTGGCCGAAGGGGGAGTACAAAGTGTAAGGCTCTCCCAGCCTCTGTCGATAACGGATAGCCCGCTTACACAGCGGTCGATCCTCTGGGCCCCTCCTACTCGAACTGCCTGGGTCCATACCTACAAAACATTAAGTCGTCAGTCAACCGGCATTTCAACTTAAAAGATATCATTCAACTTAAAAGAATCCAATATGCCTAATGCCTGTCGCGTATGTCCCACAATTGCCCAAGTCCTCTAACCTAGGCGCTCTGATACCAACTGTGACGACCCCACTTCTCCCAAGGGCGAACCCAAGGGTATCGGCGGGCCGCCTGCCTAGCTCGCGCCAGGACTCAAAACTTAAAACAACGAAAGCTAGCAAAATCCAAAAGAGTACTATACATATATATGCAATCCCAAAAGAGTTATAAGTACATTCCCCAAAAGTACCTGCTCAAACTATTACATCCTTATAATTACAACCAAAACCAAAAGGTAGACCCTAAGAAGGGTCCTTATACAAACCACCACAATAAAAACAAACATCCTAATTGTCCGCTATTACAAGCAAGTCTAACTATACTATACTAGTGTAAGTGCCCAAACGTACCCGCGTCGGCCCCTGCTAAGGAAAACAAAAGGAATAGGGTAAGCTAAAAGCTTAGTAAGTAAACAGGGGCAAAAGCGTAAATTTCACGTAACAGCAATTACACAGTAAGAGTAAAGCAAAAGCAGAAAAGTAACATCACATAATAAGGATACGGGTTGCTCCAAAGCCAAGTCATTTGCCATGCGTGATCTCCTGTCGACACTCCGTCGACCATAAATAAGGTCCGTAGAACTTCACTTGTACACCCACCGACACCTTATCACCCTCACTGGCCAGTCACCTCACAAACTTGCCCAGGCGAACGAAATCACAAACTTGAGCTTGAGTCGCAAGCTCGGGTCACAAACTTGGTGACCTCAATCCAAGTTGGACTGACTTCGACCAAGCCCTAACCGGCTCGAATAGTCCATCTAGGTATTGAGTTCAACCTCAAACTCACAAAATTCACAAAATTATTCAAAAGTCACCCCGAGCCACAAGCTCAAGGGTTTTAGTTCCAAAATTTCTCATATACATATGTCATGTACAAATAAGCGCGCAAATTAGGGTTTAGGTCGAGCGCGATAAAGTACACTCTCGCCTAGGTACCCTTTTTACGCATAACGAAACACATAAACAACTAACACATAAGAGCGGCCTGAATACTTACTCAAAATACCAACAGTAGTATAAAGGCGGAATTCACTTTGTGTGTTGGCTAATAGTGGGCCCCACCGGCACCGCCTAGCTCACCACTGTCTGAAATCGAAGATTATGTCACAATATATCACAAACGGCAACTAACGTACTTGAAATAAGCCAAACGGCAAAATTGGCACGCGCAAGTGCGGAAACGGCAAAACGGCCGCACACGTCCGCGCGGAACGGCAAACGGAAATGGCCAAATCGGCCATCTCAAACCGTTTTGGTCAAAAATTAGGCTAGGAGTGTCGGATTAAGGCGGGTGAGACACCGTTTCGAAGCTAAGAGGAAGAGCTACAACTTTCATTTAGACATCTCAACCCAGATCTCAATAGGTATAAGTCAAAAAGGCATGAAATGGTGCCAGTTGTTTCATTGCGGTTTACCAAACAGGCCCTGTTTGCAAGGCCGTATCTCATGGTTCAGAAATCGAAATCAAGAAATTCCAGAGGCGTTGGAAAGCTGAGACATAAGGCTAAAACTTTGATGTTTTGGCCAAGACTTGAATCCATTCAGAACAGAACGAAAATCGAGTGCCAAAGTGCCCGTCAGAACTGTCCAAATACAAGGCAGTTCTGACGAGCGATATTGTTTTGATCATAATTGGAGCTACGGAACTCGGTTTTCGACGTACTTTATACCGTTTCGAAGCTGAGACCAAAATCTAAACTTCTTATGAAGGAGTCGACACCCAGATCGAAGGGAATCAAAACCGAAAAGTCATGGGCAGAAGCGAAACTAGAAAAACGCGCAGAATCAGAGGGCAAAACAGGCTGGAGCATATCATCGATAACTCAGGCTACACTAATCCGATTGACCTGAAATTTTACAGGAATAAACAAGACTCAAGGGGCTACGACTTTCATGTTTTGAGGAATTCCTAAATCCGTATATAGCATTAAGAAAAATGAAGCCGAAGTTCAGTTGTTAAACTGTCCTGTTTCCCAGTTTTGCCGTTATCGCGCGCCGAAGTCGCACGGTCCGTTCCTACGATTCTTATACCAGATTTTTATCCATTTTGATACCAAATAATCCTTATGTATCTCAGTTCTTAATTGGTCCGAAATTCTCTTCCCAAATCAGTCCAAATTTAACAAACATCAACCACAATCCCTAACCAAAATTTCATTTGCACCAATGAACTTAATCCAACCTCTCACTAACTAAACTCTATCTCACTAACCACAAGCTAAGCTAAATTAGCCTAATGGAGTTTAGGGTTTCTTAACCCAAATCAGATTTTTGCAAGTAACCAACCAAATCAAGTGAGGCAATTCATCAAACATAACCACTACAAGTCCATTTCTCAACTAAAACAAGTAAGGAAAGCATTAGCAAGAAACCCAAATTTTTTCCTCTTCTTGGCCGAATTTTCAGCAACCAAATAACACTAAAATTAACCATGAAACTTCACTATACACATCAAATCCATCAAATAAATCCATAATCATAACATAATACATCATTTCCATGGCTTAAAGATCAAAGCCTCAAAAGTTTATCTTTCAAGTAAGAGGCATACCTTCAATTAAGCTTTGTAGATGATTAACCTTCACTAATCAAGCACCCAAGTTGTTGCTCCAAGATTCAAACCCAAGATGGAAGCTAAAACTTGAAGATTTTTGAAGAAATTTTCTCACTTTCTCTCCCTCTCTCTCTCGGCTCTTCCTTTCTTTTTTTTCTTCTTAGTTTTGTTTTGTTTTGTTTTCTCTTGTTTCTTATAAGTTGTAAGACAACATACAGTCAAAGCTTTGGGAGATATTTCTTATAGCTAACCAATCACAAAAATGCTTTATTTGTTGTTTAAACCCTTGCACTTTAACTTTCTCTTTCTTATACAATTTCCCTCACACATTTGATAATCTTTCAATTTACTCCATAAGTCATAACTTAATCTCTTTTAAATCATGTAATCACACTTAATTACCTCACTAATCACTTTCTCATCTTAATCACTTACACTTAAGCATGCTTTATCCCACATAAAAGTAATTAAACAATAACCTTTTTGTCAAGGGCAAAATTAGGGTTTAAACCCAACTTAAAGTTTCTAATAAATCATAACATTAGGGATTTTGCTCACTTAGGGTTTCTAACCTTCTTAAAATTAATTAACCTATACAAAATGGATTAAATCCTATACCTTCCCACACTAGTGGGTCCCACATCCGATATACGTTCTTAATTTCTCAAAAACTAACTAATACTAGAAAAAAAACATCTAAAACTATATTTACTCATAAAACTTATCTGGGAAACTTTTCTAATAAAGAAAATGTAGAAAATGCGGGTTTTCAATCTTAACCGGAAATTAGGGTTTTCTTCTTAGCCCTAACCCTAATATCAACTTACGAACGGTCTGGGTCCTCACAGGTATCTTTCGTTATATCCATTGTTTGTCCTTGTTTATCGTTAGTTTCCTTTGTGTCCGCTGCAATTGTCTCAAAAAAAAAAATTCTGGTCGTTGTTTTGTTGTTGAAGTCGAGTCCAAATCTATCCATTTGTGCCTTGTTTTACACAAAAAAAAAAAAAACAAATCTGACAGAGTAATTTCTTGTTCCAAGTCGTGTCCCTTGTCATAAAATTCTGGTCGTAGTTGTTGTTCTTGTTGCGCCATTGTTAGTCAAAAAAAATTCTGTTCGTCGAAGTTTGTTGCTCCATTGTTACGTCTAAATCTGTCCATGCATGTGTTGATGTTGCCATTGATAATCTGACCATAGCTTGTGTCCTTGTTGCATCCCAATTCTGTCCAAATAGAGAGTCTAAGCCGAAACAACAAGAAAACATAGCAGCGGCAACTAGGGTTTCTTGAGTGCGGCTAGGGTTTCTTCTTGTGCTCAAATCTGTCCAAGTAGCTACATGTGTTGTCCGAGTTGTTATTAATTTCCTAAACTGACTTTTGGGTTAAAACTTGTTGGGGTTGGGAATCCTAAAGTGAACCTACCAGATTTTTATGGTTTCTTGAAGTTCTTGGTCACTACCTAGAAGTTCTTGAAATTCGTGAAAGTATCTTGAGAGAGTTGGGTTGTGCATTATTGCGAGTAGAGGGGCTGACCAGATTTTGGTCTAGATACATTCGGCCAAGTGGCTTGTGCCGCTTGTTAAGGAAAAAAAAATACACAGAAACGCAAGTTGGAGTTCTTGAAACTTGCGTGGGAAATTCTTGGAGGCTTGTACGTGTGCATTGAGGACCAAATCAATTCTGGAATTCAACTCCAAGTTCGGTCAAGTTGTGGTTTAGTTGTTCTTTAAGTCAAAAAAAAAAAGAAAAAAAAAAGAGAAAACAGAAACGGAAAACAAAAGAAAAGAGAGAAGGCCGATTGGCAAGAACAAGGGAAATCCCGCAAGGAGAGGCGTGTCTTATTTCCAAATCAGTTTCTTACATCAAGTTCCTACCCAAAATAGAAAATCGCACAAAGAAAGGAACTCAGAAGTTTTGGCCTACCTCTTCTTGAAAATCTTGATCACCTTGAGCCTTGATCATTTGTACCACCCTTTGCGATTCTTGAGGTTCTTGATCATCTTGAGCCTTGAACACTTGCACCTCCCTTCGAATAAACAGTTTCTTGTACGTTTGTGCATCCATACGGGGCTTTCTTGGCTTAGGAATAAATTTCTTGGGGGTTTCGTGGGCTGACCGTTTGGGTGAACCTTGGGTAATATTGCTCACGTTGTCTTGGGAAGCCATTGTCTTGAGACAAGAACCAAGGCTGGCCGTCAGTTGTGTCTTGAGAGGAGGGAGCCGAATTGTGTTGTCTCTTGGAGGATCAAGTCGAATTTCTTGAAGAAAGGGTGCGGCTGTGAGAGGGGGTTAATTATAGGGGATTAGCCGACTTTGGAGAGGAGTTTAGGAATGAGGAAATCTGGAATTTTTAGGAAACCAAATCTGATTTGGTAATCCACATTAGATTGGGATTTGGAAACTAATTAAAGTTGTTCATGGAAAGGTTTCCTAAACGGTTTCCAACACTAACTTGTTTTCCAAATCAATTTAGGAAACTAAGTACAGCACTTGGATAACTCTTCCTATATTTTCTCATCCACTTTAGGAAACTTTCCTATATTTTCTCATCCACTTTAGGGAACTCTCCTATATTTTCTCATCCACTTTAGGAAACTTCCCTATATTCTCTCACCCATTTTAGGAAACTTTCCTATACTCTCTCATCCATTCTAGGAAACTACTCCTACACTTTAGAGCTAGGGTTTCCTTTTTCCTTTCTTCCCCAATTCCATCCATTTCACCTCATTTTCCATCCCCATCTGTGTCATACACTCTTGGTTACTCTTACGGGAAAGTTGGTAACGATTGTGGACTCGAGCCACATTTCCCAAACTACCTAACCCACAGGTAAATGTGCTTGGTAAGTTTAATTGAGTGTTTGAGTGCTATACACGAGCGTGAGTGATACACTCAGGGAGTGAAGTGAGATATATATTTGCATTATTCTTGTTACTAACCTTTGCAGGACATGGAGCAACAACCTCCCACCAAGGACTACTCATTGATGTTCACCGCCATGAAGAATGAGCTTAGACACGTCAGTGAGCAACAAATGGAGGAGTTGCACACTCGTTTCGACGAGTTATCCAAGAGTCTCACACGAGGCTCTCGTTCGAGATCCCACAACCGGAGTAACCATGGCACCAAAGAGGCGAATAGCGAAGAGCACTCCGCTAGTGAGGATGAGGAGCGACCCGAGAGGTCTCGAAGGGACACATCTAAGAACGAACTCAAAGGGCTTAAGATTCACGTACCCACGTTCAAAGGCAAGAGTGATCCCGAAGCTTACTTGGAATGGGAAGGCCGCATCGAGATGGTCTTCGACTGCTACGACTATAGCGAGGAACAAAAGGTTAAAGTTGCCACCGTTGAGTTCACCGACTACGCCCTAGTTTGGTGGGACCAAGTGAGGACCCATAGGAGGAGAATGGGGGAACCGCGAGTCCGAACTTGATGAGAGCTCAAGGTATTGATGCGTAAGCGATTCGTTCCAAGCTACTACAACCGAGATCTCTACTCCAAATTGCAAACCCTCACTCAAGGCAACATGAGTGTGGAGGACTACTACAAAGAGATCGAGATGGCCATGATGAGGGCGAACCTTCAAGAAGATAGCGAAGCAACCATGGCTAGATTCCTCCGAGGTCTCAACCCAGACCTTCAAGAAGCCTTGGAGCTTCAACACTATGTGGACATGCATGACCTTCTTGAACTCGCTATCAAGGCCGAGAGGGGAAAGAAACTAAGGCGAGGAGCCCGTACCTTCCAGCCTTCAAACTCGACCTCATGGAAGGGCAACCAACCACGGAGGGCGACCCACGAAGCTGGATATTCGGCCACACCAATCTCTTCAAGCCGAATACAAGGTAATGTGCCTAACCGAAATTCCAATTCCACTCCTAACAAAGTTACCGATATATCTAGGTCTACTTCCAAGGCACCACATGAGACTCCTAAGACTAGGAGTAGGGACATCAAATGCTTTAAGTGCCAAGGATTTGGACATATTCAATCTCAATAACCGAACCAACGGGTCATGCTAATCACTCACAATGGCGAGATCGTGTCCAATGATGACGACTGTGAGGAGACACCCGAATTGACCAAAGGCGATTGCCTGGATGAAGACTCTGCTGAGGAAGATTGCTCGCCTACACAAGGGGAAGTAGGGTGCTTGGTAGCACAACGAGTGCTAACTGCCCGAGTTAAGGAAGACGAGCAACTACAACGGGAGAACCTGTTTTACACCCGTTATAAGGTGGGTGACAAGGTGTGTAGCCTCATCATCGACGGTGGGAGTTGCACAAACGTGGCAAGCTTACTCATGGTTGAGAGCTTAGGGCTCCCAACTACTAGACATCCACACCCTTATCGCCTCCAATGGCTGAGTGAGGATGGAGAGGTACGTGTCTTCAAACAGGTACGCGTTCCCTTTTCCATTGGAACTTACACTGATGAAATTGTTTGTGATGTCGTGCCAATGCATGCTACCCATGTCATCTTGGGGAGACCTTGGCAATTTGACAAACACGTCACATTCGACGGAAGGGCCAACAAGTACACACTCTTGCATGATGGCAAACGCAAGGTCCTCACACCACTCACACCTGCACAAGTGTATGAGGACCAACTTAAGTTGCAAAGAGAGTGTGAACAAGACCGTCAAAGAAGGAAACAAAAGGCGGTCGACCCTGGCAAAGGCTCCACTTCTGCAAGTGAGCCATCGACCAAGGGTCAAGTAAGCACACCTAGTGTTACACATGACAAATCACCCACTACACCTACCACTAGGAAGCAAAACATGATCATTAAGGCTAAGGACGTTAGAAAAGTTGTCAATTCTGATCAACCTGTGCTTCTCATGATTTGCAAGCACGTGCTTTTAGATGTTGCTGAACTCGATAAGGCATTGCCTTCGAGTATGGTTGCTCTTTTGCAGGAATTCGAGGATGTATTACCTGACGAGGTCCCTGATGGTTTACCACCCATTCGAGGGATTGAACACCAAATCGACCTCATTCCTGGAGCACCACTACCCAACAAACCTGCTTACCGCATGGGCCCTGAGGAGACAAAAGAGCTTCAAAGGCAAGTTGATGGCCTATTAGGTAAGGGTTGGGTAAAAAAGAGCCTCAGTCCTTATGTTGTGCCTGTAGTACTCGTCCCTAAAAAGGATGGTACTTGGCGAATGTACACTGACTGTAGGGCCGTCAATGCCATTACTATTAAGTATCGTCATCCCATCCCTAGATTAGATGATATGCTTGATGAACTCGATGGTGCTGTCATATTCACTAAAATCGATCTAAGGAGTGGCTATCATCAAATTAGGATGAAAGAAGGCGATGAGTGGAAAATGGCCTTCAAAACCAAGCATGGTCTCTATGAGTGGCTAGTCATGCCTTTTGGGTTGACTAACGCTCCTAGCACCTTCATGCGATTAATGAACCATGTCTTGAGACAGTTTATTGGCAAATTTGTCACAGTTTACTTTGATGATATTCTGATCTATAGTCGCAGTGAACAGGAGCACTTGGAGCATGTGAGACTAGTTCTTGAGACACTTCGAAAGGCGCGTTTATACGCTAACCTTAAGAAGTGCACCTTTTGTACTAATGAACTTGTGTTTCTGGGCTATGGAGTGAGTTCGCAGGGTATCAAAGTAGACAAGTCCAAGATTGAGGCCATCGAGCAATGGCCAACGCCCACATCCGTCCCTAAGGTGCGCAACTTTCTTGGATTGGCGGGTTTCTATCGGCGCTTTGTCAAGGATTTCAGCACCATTGCCGCCCCAATGACCGTCGTGACCAAGAAAAATGACAAGTTCTATTGGGGGGAAGCCCAAGATCAAGCATTCCTTACCCTCAAAAACAAACTCACACATGCACCTGTTTTGGCATTACCAAACTTTCACAAGACTTTTGAAATTGAATGTGATGCTTCTGGTGTAGGTATTGGAGCAGTCCTCATGCAAGACAAGAGGCCTTGTGCCTTCTTTAGAGAGAAGTTGGGAGGAGCTGCATTAAACTACCCCACGTACGACAAGGAGTTGTACGCGTTGGTGAGGGCCTTGGAGACCTGGCAACACTACCTTTGCCCTCGGGAGTTCGTGATACACACTGATCACGAGTCATTGAAGTACCTCAAAGGGCAACCGAAGTTGAGTAAGAGACATGCCAAATGGGTAAGCTTCATTGACACCTTTTCTTATGTCATTAAGTATAAGACTGGCAAGACGAATGTGGTAGCCGATGCCTTGTCACGTAGACATTCCTTGCTTATCTTTCTTGATGCTAAGTTATTAGGGTTCGATATGATTAAAGAACTCTACACAAATGATCATGATTTTGGTGAGATCTATGCTGCTTGTGTGAAGAACCCGCATGGAAAGTACTTTTTGCATGATGGATTTCTCTTCCATGTAGATAAACTGTGTGTGCCTAATTCTTCCATTCGTGATCTTTTGATTCGAGAGGCACATAGTGGTGGTCTCATGGGCCACTTTGGGTTTACCAAGACTCTGGCCATGTTGCAAGAGCACTTTTACTGGCCTCATATGCGTAGAGATGTTGAACGCATGGTTGGTAGGTGTGCTACTTGTCACAAGGCAAAGTCTAAGACAAATCCATATGGCTTGTATACCCCATTACCTATCCCTCACCATCCTTGGGTTGACGTGTCTATGGACTTTGTATTAGGATTGCCTAGATCACCTAGGGGTAATGACTCCATCTTTGTTGTGGTTGATAGATTCTCTAAGATGGCTCATTTTATCCCTTGTCACAAAACTGACGATGCATCTCATATTGCTAATCTGTTCTTCAAAGAAATTGCCCGTCTGCAGGGCATGCCTAAGACTATTGTTAGTGATAGAGATGTGAAGTTCTTGAGTTACTTTTGGAAGACTTTGTGGTCCAAACTTGGCACTAGGTTATTATTCTCTACCACTAATCATCCACAAAGCAATGGACAAACTGAAGTTGTCAATCGCATACTTGGCACTCTACTTCGGGCCTTGATTAAAAAGAATCTTAAGACTTGGGAAGAGTGCCTCCCTCATGTTGAATTTGCCTACAATCGAACAGTGCATAGTGCCACACACTACTCCCCCTTTGAATTGTTTATGGCTTCAACCCTGTGACCCCCCTTGATTTGGTGCCCTTACCTTCCTCTGAGCACACCAGCTTAGATGGGAAAAAGAAAGCTGATTTTGTGCGCAGGTTACATGAAGCCGTGCGAGCGAACATTGAGAGGCGTACACAGCAATACATCCAGCAAGCCAACAAGCACCGTCGTAAGATGATTTTTGAACCTGGAGATTGGGTTTGGCTACACTTGAGGAAAGAGCGATTCCCCAAGCAACGTCAAAGCAAATTATCCCCAAGACGTGATGGACCATTTCGAGTGCTCCAACGAGTCAATGACAACGCATACAAACTGGAGCTACCTGGGGAGTACAATGTTAGTGCGACATTCAATGTCGCGGACCTAAGCCCTTTTCTTGACGAGGAGGATCCAGATTTGAGGGCAAATCCTTCTCAAGAGGAGGGGATTGATGTGTGCACAGATCTCGGCCCACGTAATGACCCAGTCCGAGTTCCATTGGGCCCAGTCACACGTGCACGAGCCAAGCTTTTCAAAGAATCACTCCAAGCCCTTGTTAGAGTTGTCCAATACCAGCATGGAGTCCACAAAGATATTGAGGGCTTGGAGAGAGACAATCAAGTCACTTACACCATGATCCAAGCCCATGAAGAGTCAAATGGGCCGCCAAGTGAGTTGGCCGAATAAGGCCTTAGGCCCTAGTATTTATTTAGCAATTGATTAGTGTTGAAGTAAGAGCATGGGCCGGCCCATCTTGTTCCAAGAGCATGGGCCGACTTTTCCCTTACTTAGTCCCTTTAGGGTCTTAGTAACTTTAGCCTATAAATAGGCTTGCTTTGTAAGGTTTCGGTAGACGTTTTATCAATAAACTTTGTTTATTTTCGTTTATTCTTCTTGTGAGAATTTTCGAGCACTTACTTGCTCTGGCAAGGGTTTTTGAGCAATCTTGTATCTTGTCCTTAATTATTCTACCGACCTATCCCTTGGAGTAATCACCTTCATCGGAATCATCGTTCCACCGCCTTTAATCAAAACGTGTTGTCCGTTTGATTCTAGGTTCCGGAAACCAAGCGTAGGACAATCTCGCTAGATCCTTGGGCAAACGTGCTATGTGTCTCGAAACGTGTTGACCGAGGAACGTATCAGGCTTGAAGTGACTCTTTGAAGCGTTTAGCCCATGCACGTGTAACCAGGCCCAATGGAACTCGAACTGGATCATCACGTGGGCTAGGGTCGGTGCACACATCATATCTTGGGTTTTCCATCAACCTTGGCTGAAGCTTAGAAAGGAGAAGATTTGGTGGGTTGAATTTCATCTTGGTTGGAAAGCAAAAGAGATAAAATGCTAGAATAACCTTTTTTCTTTACCTTATGTTGAAAATAAGTTTGATTGTTGGATTAAAGACAAGATTTGTGGTGAATCTTGGAAGTTTCCTAAGTTGATGATTCTTGTACTTCATATTTGAGTTAGGGATTGGATATATATGATTATGGTGGTTTTATTGTTAAGATGGTGGCTTTATATGTATCTAATGTTATGTTGGTGATGAAATTTTTGGATTTGCTAAGTATGTTTGGTTGGATTTGGTAAATTAGTTAAAGGGATGTTGGAAAATTGGAAATAAATTTCTGCTTGTTGGGCGAACTTAAGGGCTGGAATTTCAGCCTTGATTTCTAAATTTTCATGATTATTTTAAGCTTAATTTTGCTCAAAAAACTCTATAAGACTTTAAGCTATAAGTGTGTTGGATTTGAACCAAAATCATGGACTTTAAGTTGTTTAAATTTCATTTCTTTCATTGTTTTCATGGCTGGAAATTTGCTCAAGTTGGCCAATAGAAAGAGAGAGAGAGCTTTTGTTAGTTTTACTCTTGGTTTTATGTGGTTAAATTTTCTTGTTAATGCCTAGACATGTGATTACACTTTAACCCTAGTATAGGTGAAGGATTTGAGAGCAAAATGAAAGGCTTTAAGAGGTGAAAACCTCACTTTTATACATTTTAAGTTTCAAGCAAGAAATTTCCAGCCTAAGGAAAAATTGATTTGGGTAGTTTAAACTCAATTTGGTGGATGAAAATGAGAAAATTTTGCACTACCATTTGCTTAAATCATTAGCCTAACGTCTAAATGAATGTTTCCCTTGAGTTGAGCTAGAAATCATGTGAGTTGGAGTGAAATTACTTAGTTGGTTTGGAAGTAGTTCCTTTAAATATTGTGGTTTGGAGTAGTAGATCCTAATGCACTCATATACTTGATTCTAGGGCTTGGAAGTGAAGCCGAAGTTACTCCCAAGGCGAATACTTAATCTTTGTTGCCGTGGTGAGTGTTTGAAGTGCTTGTGAAGTGTTTATGTGCAATGGTTCTTTTCTTAAATCATGCTTGCTCACTTGAGATACTTGCTCTTGAATTGATAATAGCGGGACGGGGATGTACTTTATCATACTGGATCGTTTATGGCTAGATTCCTGATATTTGTATTAAATGAGCTGCTTTACTTGTGTTTAACCTGTTGGTCATTTGGGTGGTTATCCCATCGACTTTCTTACATGCTTGGGGCCCAAACCCATTGGCTAGTTGGTCAAGTCGAGTCGGCAAGGGCTTGGTTGATGAGATCGATGAACCATGGGTCTTGTCACTTGAATTTGAACTTGCAATTGAGCTATTACCCTTCCTGATTTTGACGTGCGGGCCCGGAAGGGGGTTGGACGGTGGTTGAAGAATGACATGAAATGATGAAATACTTGATAGTATTTTGGAATAATGTTGACGAAGTGTTGACGAAGTGTTGACGAAGTGTTGACGAAGTGTTAACGGAATCTTGGATCTTGATCAAGCTACTTGAACAAGCTCATGAGAGCCCTGTATCCTTTTAAATAAATATGTGAATTCTTAGTTGAAGTGTACTTGCTCTATATTGCGGTGTATTATGATTTTGTGGCTTGAGTATGATATCATTGTTTGCATGACTTTCTGGGAACTTCATGGGGCTAAAGCTTACCCTTCTAATTTTGTTTTCCTTACAGGGGACGAACACTTGGGCGAGTGACTAGGAAGGGTCGGGTTTTGTCAGAACTTTTGTTTTAGCATAGTTGTACCAACTTTGAGTTTGTTTTTGTAAGTTGGGAACTCGACTGTTGTAAATAGATCTAGTAGTGTATTTGAAGATTGTATTGATCACATACTTATGTACTTCGGCCAAGGATCGTTTTATTTTGTCATTGGAAATGTGACTCTTGTTTTTAAAAGGTTTGTTAATAAGTTAGTACTCGAGTCCTGACGAGAGTTGGGCAGGCGGCCCACTAAACCCTTTGGTTCGCCTTAGAGAGAGATGAGGTCATCACATGCTTGATGTGTAAGCACTTGTGTATCTATCTAATCATAAGCAATCACTAATGGATGCATGTTTCAATTTCCCATATGATACTAGCCTGCATATATATAACATTTAGGTATAAAAATTGCAAGAAATATCTCAAAATTTTCACTTACACCAACTAGCATGCTAAATTAGAATACATAGTATAACTAAGCATGTAATCACATCTAGCTTACAATATCAAGATTTGAGATTTGAGTAAAATAATATATTTTGTGCTTTTAAAATCATATCTCATTATTGAGACACTTTCTTTTATTTAAGAGGCTTATCACTTTTGTAACCCATGATGGACCCTATCATCACTTTAGCATCTTGTTTGCTTTACTCTTTTCTACCCTTTCATGCTTTTGACACTAAGTAGTATTTTATGGCATCCATTAAGTTTCATGAGAAATTATTTTGGTACTCATTTTTTCTTGGGTCCGAAAAGGGTTAATGGTATTCTTCATACCCAGATGGCCTTCATTCCTAAGTTAATATTTCTTTTAACACAATAATTATTTTTAATATGGTCACATTAACAACATCATGATTTTTAACATCATGATTTTTAACATAGGAGGATTTCATAAAGCAAAGACGATTATTTCTAAAAGTATAAAATTTTTGTTGACAATTATGTTCCTAATCTTTTTCTTTTCTAAAGTAACATATTTTTTCTTTTGAAGAAATTTACTAAGGTCAACCATTCTTTTTATTAACAAAATTTATTCTTCCTTAATCTTTTCATAAAATTTTATTTTCTCATCTAACTTTCTTTTCAAGTCATCCTTTTTATATGCAAAGTCAACTCTAATTTTCTTGTAATCATCATTTTCTTTTCTCAATATCTTATTTTTTAAAAAAAATTTGGAGTTTTCTTTCAACAAAACATTTATTTTGATTTTCAGTTCCTCATTTCTAGCATAAGATTTTTTATGACTTTCATGCTATTTCATTACAAATGCCTCAACATCATGATCATCATTGTCATCATGAGAGATGTATTTAGAAGATATCTCTTCATCTCCAAATGCCATCAATGCAATTTGAGACCTTTCACATTCTTCTTTAATTTCACCATCCTAATCGCAATCATTCTATACGATTTGAATGTTTTTGAATTTTGTCTTCTATCTCCTTTTGTTTCTTTTTTCTTCTTCATTGAACACTTATTCATATAATGCCCCAGTTAACCGCATTCGTAGCATTTACCTCCTTGTTTCTTGTGGTTGCTTGATCCTCCTTTTTTAAGTCTTCCTTTGTTGATGAAGTATCTTTTGATACCTTTTGTGATCAAAGCTAGATCACTTTCATGAACTTCATCATTTTCTTGATCAAGGAGAACGAATCTTCTTGATACGAACGTTGCCAACCTTGTGACGAAACCTGTAAGAGACAAGCTCATGATCGATAATTGGTATCAAGTTTGGAAGCGGAAAACCTCAACCCATTAATCACGTGGTTAACGAACTTTGATATGAAAGGTAGTAGACGCCACAATCAAACGCGGTCTTTGATTGATAAGTCACGAACACTTAAAAGGAAACTCTAAGATGTTCAAGAAGCTTATGAGAAAGCCAAGAGAAAACTCTCAAATCTATCTTATTATTCAATTAATGAAAACATGACCCTAAGTAGGCTATTTATAGCCTTACAAATAATAAACCTAATGCAACTCGAAAAGACTAAAACAAGACAAGGTTTCCTAAATAATAGGCACTAACAATTGGCCCTATTGCATGCAAGCTGGCCGACTTTTATTCATTATTTGGAATGACTAAAATGTAACTAAAAACGACTCCAACTTACTAACTAAAACAACTATCAATTCCACAGATCCGTTTAGGTCAATTATCCTCCTTCACTTGAACGACATGGACAACCTTCAAACCTTCATGCTCAAGACCCTCAATGACTTTGGGAACAATTTCTTGACCTTGCACCTCTCAAACAAGCCCTTGAAACTCCTCTCGCATCTTCTTAGCTCGAGCTCGCGTCACTGGACCTAGAGGCACTCGAACCTTGTCCAATGGTATATCTTGATTTGTATCATTCCCCTCCTCTTGAAAAGGATTTGTCCTCAAATCAACTTCATCATCTGCAAGGAATGGGGAAAGGTCAGATACATTAAATGTTGCACTCACATTGTACTCACCCGGAAGATCGAGCTTGTACGCATTATCATTAATGCGCTTAAGGACTTGAAACGGTCCATCTCCTCGCGGAAGTAGTTTGTTGCACCTTTGGATAGGAAATCTCTCCTTGCGCAGATGCAACCACACCCAATCACCGGGCGCATTGGCGTCTCTTGTTAACCCGTTGAGCAACTTGGTCCATCCTTCACTCAATGTTTAAGCGAACCTGCTCATGCAATTTCTTCACAAAATCTGCCCGCTTAGCACCATCTAAATTAACTCGCTCAAATGAAGGTAAAGGTGATAAGTCTAGTGGTGTCAAATGGTAAAAAATAAGTAGAGCTATGCACAGCGATTGTATGCAAATTCGACATGGGGTAAGCACTCTTCCCAAGTTCTAATATTTTTCCTAATGATGGAACGTACGAGTGTAGACAAGGTGCAATTGACGACCTCGGTTTGACCATCAGTTTGTGGGTGACTAGTAGTAGAAAAGAGCAATTTAGTACCCAATTTTCCCCACAAAGTTTTCCAAAAGTAACTCAAAAATTTGACATCCCTATCAGAGACAATCGTTCTAGTATGCCATGCAATCTAATGATTTCTTTGAAAAACAAGTCAGCAATGTGGGATGCATCATCTATTTTGTGACATGGGATAAAGTGTGCCATTTTTGAAAATCGATCAACAACAATATAAATGCCATCATTACCTCTCTTTGACCTAGGTAATCCCGAAACAAAATTCATGGAAATATCGGTCCAAGGTTCCTTAGGTATAGGTAATGATGCGGTCATCCAAGTTACTACCAAGGACGTGGTGATACCATCTGGACCAATCACGAGAGCTCGTGCCAAAAGAATGAATTGAATATCTTTGTACATGCGATACAAGAGGCCAAAGAAGGTAGCTCGATGTTTGAAGATAGCTCGGGGTACGTGACTTTACTCCGACTCAAAGATCAAGACCCGTGAACTAAGCATTTCAAGTTACAAGATGAATCGAGCTTCACGGGCTTCAAGTCTAGCAAGTTTTGTTGTTTAAACTAAAAGAATAAGCAACTTAAGTGTTGTAGTCCTTGCCATTTCAGCCCATTAGTTTTATTCCATTTTTTAGTTGTTATATTCAGCCCATAAGGAGTTTCATGGGCCACCTTCCAAATTTCTAGTCTTGCTAGGGTTTGTGTCGTGTAAGCTATAAATAGCCTCATAACCAACAATGATATCAGATTTGGCTTCCTAATAAAATTAAGAGTACTTCTCTTGGCTTCTTGCAAGCACCTCTTGAACATCTTAGAAATTTCCTAAGAGTTCACCTTGGCTTATCAAATAAGAATCGCACTTGTTTGTGGCGCCGTTCTACCAAATTTCTAGGTTCACTAATTCGTTAAGTCGCAAGTTGAGATTGTATCAAGATTGTTCGCAACTTAGAGGGTTAGATTCGGTCTAAAAGGGAAATCCGCAAGTTCAAAACCTGGAAAATTTCCATCAAGATCGTGGGTTGTGGAGATGAATTTCACCTTCGTGGAGGAATTCGCATCAGTTGGTATCAGAGCTAGTTGATGGTTTTTCAGGTTATGTCCATTTAATTCCAGCCTTTTTTTTTGTGTCTTATTCTTAATTCTTAGTTTGTGTTTGTGTCTTGTTTCTATTCTGATATATCCATTTAATTCCAATCTTTGTTCTATTTGTTCATCTGTGGTTACTGTTCATCCAGAAAAAAATCAGTTTGTAGCTAGGGTTTTAGAGTCCTATCTAGTTGTTACCTTGTGTTCTTGTTGTTTACATACAAAAAAAAAAAAACAGCTGGCTGACCTTACAAAATTTTGGAAATCTGTCTTGATCAAAACTTGGGTTTCTTGAATGATACACTCCTCGGTCAACTTGTTCTGAGACACGTAGCACGATTGCCCAAGGATCTAGACGGATGATCAATCGTTTGGATTGCGGAACCTAGAACCAAGATGGACGACTCAACTTGGTAGAAGGTGGTAGAACAACGACTCTAATTGAGGTGGTTACTCAAGTAGATGGCTGGGCGTCACACGAGATTGCTCGAGAACCCTTGCCATGCAAGTAAGAATGTAACTCTCGATTTTGGAAGAGAAACAAAGTAAAATTTTATTATCAATGATGTCTAATCCTTTACTCGTACAAGAGGAGCCTTTTTATAGGTTAGAAACCTATGAGCCTTGTGAGACCCCGTAATTTTCTCATTTTCTGGGTTTTATTCTATTTAATGGCATATTTTCTGCATTTTCATTATTAGGAAAATTTTCTAGATAATTTTTGTGAGAAAATAGGGTTTTAAAATTATTTTTCTAGTATCGGTTAGTTTTTGAGAAATTAAGAACGTATACCGGACGTGGGACCCGCTAGTGCGGAAAGTTCGGAAAAATTCGGCCAGTTAGGTTAAGTTTTGGATATCGGATTTATTTTACCAGGTGTTAAGAGATAATTGAAGTTTGTTAAATGGAAGAGAGTGGAGAGACAAGAAGATAAGCTTACACATAAAAGGCGCCACATGTCGCGTTTCTATTCGAGGGTGGACTTTTGACCAAGATATTTTCTTTCCTTCTTAAAACTAATTTTGACCAAAAATCATCTTCCATTTCTCCCTCTTTGGCCGAATTTCTTGGTGGAAAAGAAGAGAAAAACTCCCAACTTCTTTCTTCAATTTCTTGCTTGAATCTTACAAATCAACCGTTTAAATTCCAAAATTCTCCACAAAAGTGAGTTGCTAAACTAGTTTAAGGGGATTGGTGGAGCCATTTGGGAAGAACAAGCCCTAGCTATCTTGTTTCTTGAGGTTACAAAGGTGAGTGGTTAAGAAATTATCCCTTTGTTGGTTTTGATGTGAAATTAGTAGAGGTTGGTAGTTAAAGATGCAATTTTGTGGAGTATTTCATGAATTATGGTTGTGTTGTCTAAGTTTTCTATTTATTGGGAATTTTTCTGTTTTCATATGATTAATATTGTTTGATCATGTATGATGGTCTAGTATGGGTTAGAATGAAGCTTTGGTATGATAATTGTAATGATTAGTGGAAAATTTCTGGTTTGAAGCAAAAATTTCCAGATTAGGGTTTCATTTTCCCCAATTCTGTCTGGCACTGTTCATCATAGTTAGAGGCCGAATTAGCCTTGGGTTAAAACATGAAAGTTGTAGGGAATGATATTTTAGAGATGCCTACAAAATTTCAGCTCAATCGGAGTAACGTAGCCTGTGAAAAGACTGAAATACCCCTGCTGCCCTGTTTCTACCCGAACTTGAGAATTGCTTCTGTGATTGGCTAATTTGATTGGGAATGCTTCTGAATTGGTTGTTGATGTCTTCTGAAGAATTGTAGCCTTGTATGTTATCTTTCGGATGGCTTTGGAATCACTTGATTTGGACTTAGGTAGCCTGACTTATGATGTTTGAACCAGAATGCGGTTGGTGAACCTATTTTTGCGGTTCTGGTTTAGTATATTGACTTTTTGACCTGATTGCACTAGAAACTGGACTGAGTAGCCTTCTTCAACATTGTAGCACTATCTCTTAGCTTTGAAACAGTGTATCTTTCACCTCCATCCGATAATCGTAGTGCCAATGGTGCCAAAACTGCAAAATGATGTCAAAAACTGTTTTATGGTTTAGAGCATAACTTTCATTTCCGGACTTTTCCCTAGCTTGAATGGTACTGGTACTACTTGGTGCTTACTGAACGGCTATTGAAATTAAATTGTTGTGTGTGTATCTTTGGGTTTGAATAAGAAAAATAATCAAGCCATAAATGGCTGGAAATAGGAAAATACAAAGGGCGTGCTGCCCAAATTTTCGCTCAAGGGCTAAGCTTCTATTTGAACTTGTATATTTTCGTTTGGCAAATACTATGCCCGTTTTCCATCTTAAAACATGATACCTTTTCCATTTGAACCTTCAAATGTTTATTTACTATTTCATACCAAAATATCGAGGTATGACCTAAGGTTTTCTCAGTCAAGACATGTAGGCCATAATACCTACTTGAATGTATATTGATTTTGACCCACATAAACGATTCCGAAAACTAATATTTCTGAGCCTATCTGGTTGGATTCCGACTTGGCTTTGATTCAAGTGTTTTCCATTGGAACTGTTATAACCCTTTGAGTTTGGTTTATGACACCCTAGTTGTTTCTGTCCACAGATCCAAATGGCTTTATTTTCACTTTAAAGTCACCTTTGTCCGTTTTACTCGTAACTAGTCGAGTTCCTCGATTCCACTTACTTGTTTTGCTAGATGAATTGTAATATTCTTTCTCGTTGAATCATAGGTTTTCTCGGTGACTGAGGGTAAGATTCGATAGGACATTTTGGACGTTATTTTGCATAATTCGGTGAGTGTTCCTTGTTTGTTATGTTTCTTGATTATATGGCTTGTATATATGACTGATAACATGTTAAACGCTTTCAATGATTAGCCAAAACGAGTTTTCTAGGCGAGTGTGTACTTTATCGCACTCAGCCTAAATGATTGTGAAATTTTCAATGATTGAACGATTGAAATGTTACTTGTGCATGAATGTAAGCCTTTTGGCTGAACTGGCCACTGCCCCTTGTTACCGATCGACTCGAGGCAGAAGCGGACTCGGTCGGACGATATGGAGACCTAGGTGAACGTTTGGTATGCTCGAGTATTACCTTGCAGGTTGGTGGAGGTTGGTGGAGCCTGGCCAATGCCCATGAAGGGTTGAATGAAATAAACGAACGAACGAACGAACGAGGGTTTTATTGAGAAATGAACAATGCATTTTCAAACGAATGAAGGAATAAGGGGAATGACAGGAGAACGAACGAATGAACGAACGAATGAACAAACGTATCCTTTTCATGTGTGACTATTGTAAATGTTGTAAATGTTTCTTGACTTATTGTTTGATTTATGGCTTGATTCTATGTTCGGAACCTCACTGAGCTTTTAGCTCATCCCTTTAATTTTGTTTTCCTTAACAGGGGAAGGCGAGCAAGGGCTAGAGCTCTGTACCGACTGGCTGGGTCTAGTTTTGGTTTTGTTTTGGTTCTCGCCCTAGTGCTTGCCACGGGCTGGTTGTATGGTGACTTGAGAACTTTTGTATTCTCGTCGGTTGTACTACTTTCGGAGATAGCAATGTATATAAGTTTTATTTTAAGGTTTGGATCCTCGTTTTGTTCTTTCTTGTGGATCTATTTCTGATTTGTCTGAGTGAACGATTAAGTCCCGGCGAGAGCTGGGCAGGCGGTCCGCCGAACCCTTTGGTTCGCCTTAGGGGGAGGTGGGGCTGTCACAAGCCTAATCCGTTTTGGTCAAGGATTGGCGGCCCATCTACCTAAACTAGAAAAGGAACTCGATCCACTCTTGAACATGAATGGGCCGATTATTTGACTCCAATAACTAATAAACTATTAATTAAAACATGACTAACAAGCCAGCTAACAACTAATGACTCGATAATGATCAAAACCGACTAACAACTCATACGACTAACAATGCTAACATTCGACCTAGCCTTTTAAGGACACGTGTGGCCCTCAATCATTGCCTCATGGGCTTGGATCAATGTATAGACAGCTTGATTAGCCACGTCCAAACCTTCAATGTTCCTATGGACCCCTTGTTGATCTTGGACACTTCGAACTCTCACTTGGTCATCACCATCCGTGGGGTCATCACCATCAGTGCACACATCAGTCCCTTGAGAAAGATTTATCCTCAAATCGACGGTACGCTTAGAGGACAACCACGTTGGAGATAAATGAAGGGTCACGAGCCAAGCTAAATGCCGTTTGGTCAGCTTCATGAGGCTCTCAAACAAGGACATTCACCAAGGTAGGAAAGAGCTTGTGTAAGGCTTGTGAAAATTTCCTGTTGCAATCCAAAACTCTCTAATGAGCCTTCGAGCCTGGATTGTCATATTGTCACCTACACAATAAATCACATAGTTAGTAGTCATAGGTATAAAACTATGCAATAGCTTACCATTCACGTGCACAAGATAAAGATCTTCATAATGATGCTCATTGAAGCTAGAAAAATCCCGAATCTGGTTGTGCAAGGTGGTATAATTTGATCCTAGTTTTTGCTGATTTGGCACAACTTGCCCATCTAGAGATAGAACAATGAACCAATCGTGTTGCACATCCATAGAAGCATGAACCAGCCAGATAAGAACAACATTCGGATCTTGATTGTCACACTTGTGTGCATCACCCAACATAAGCGGCAGTAATGAAGTGAAGCTCACTCCATAAAAATCACATGAATTTGTGCAAGTTGGAGTTGATAGAATGAGCTCGTGGTGACCAGCTTTTGGATGTGGGAATATGCAGGAAAGATCACAACATGCAGCTAGAAAAAGCATGAAATCAAGTTGCAACTCTTTAGTCAAAGCTAAAAATTTTCGGACAGCTTTACTACCTACAAAAATGAAACAAGTTTCAGCTTGTTTCGAACCAGAAATTGGATAAAGAAGCAATGGGACTTTATTAGCTAAATGGTAAGAAGGTGTGGAACAAGATTTAAATGCGAAAATTCCCTTTGACACTTCGATATTCCTTCCACCAATGGTGTGGATAGGTTTGCATTGACATTGTTCCATGAATTGATACCAAAGAAATTTAGCTCCTAGAAGACAAACTCCATGGAAACTCACAAAGTGTCCAAGTGACTTCGGAATGGAACATGCCATGACCATCTCTAATTGACCTTGTTTAATATGCACAAAAGAAGAAATACTAAACAAAACACATGTTAGCCTGTTAGCAAACCAAATGTTCACACTTTCAACTTTGGCAAACATGGTCAACTCCTCATCTTTACTCTTCACTAAGGCCAAATTATCCTTGCCTTTTCCCACTCCATTCTTCTCGGACCATTGTTCACTCATTGTACTTGAGGTTTGATTTTCATTGTCTAGCTCATGTTCATGGCTCGGCTACAACTCATTCATATGTGGCTCTTCAATCAACGAGGGACTAGAATGAAATTTTCCTTTATTAGCACTGGTTGACACATGATTAAGTTGCTCTAAGTGTGAATCCAACACTCGGCTAATTTTTCCATCATAGAATCAACCAATGCTTTAGTCCGACTTTGGAAATCATCCTTTGATTCACGAGGCTTGGACTCAATTCGAGAATTCTCAAACTCCTTGTCTTGATTGTCAAGGCACTTCTTAGATGAATCTCGTTTGCTTGAGGTTGACCTCGATTTAGATGCTCAGGGCAAACTTCTTTGCTCCTTCTCATACTCATCACAATCACGTTTATACCTTTCATATGCACACGAGGCACGGTAACATACCATCTCCTCCCGGAGTGAACAAAACTCATGAGAGGCTCCTTTTGAGAGGCTCAGTCTCCAAGAATTCTTGATTGTATGAGCAAGATGCAACTCCATTAGGCATGATTGACGGTTAGCAGAGAAAAAATTTTCCTCCCACACACAAGCTCACGTATGTACACTCTACTCTCATGTATCACTCCAAATGCACTCAAATAATCTTACCAAAATCCTTACTTTGCCTGTTTGAGCAGTTGAGAAATGCCGTACAAAATCCAAAAATTGTTTACCAAACTTTCGCACAAGAGTAACCAAGAATGAATACACAATTTGGAAACAATTTGGACACAACGATTTTGGCAATTTCCTAAGGCGGATATATTTGGAATACGCGAGAATGGAAAAAGGAAATAAGAAACCCTAGTTTCCTAATTCGATTGGGCTTGGTAAATTGGAAAAAGGAGAGTTATCCAAGCTGTCCACTTAGTTACCTAATTGAATTTGGAAACAAGTTAGTTTGGAAACCATTTGGATAACCTTTTCTTCTTGTAACGACTTTTAGGAACTTCCAAATTCTATCCAAGAAGGATTGCGCAAATCTGATTAGTTTAGGAAACCTTTTTGGAAAACCCCCTTTCCTTCTTGTAACAAATTTTAGAAGGTTCCAAATTCTACTCCAAGTAGTATTGCGCAAATCAGAAATTTCCTTCCCACAATTCGATTGCCTTCCTTTTTTTTCTCTCTTGTTTTGTTTTGCCAACCGATCCTTCCTTCTCTTTTTTTTTCGTTTCTATTTTGTTCCCTTTTCTTTTGACTTGTAACAAACAAATACAACACAAAGCTTTGACCGAATGGATTATTGTTTTTCCAGATTTGTGTTCGGCCAATTCAATCGCACAAGACACCTTCAAGAACTTCAAGATCCTTCAAGAACTTTCAAGGAGATTATCAAGAACTTCAAGATTGTGGTCAAAAAATTCAACAAACTCAAGATTATTGTAGGTTCTCTCAAGATTCACAAATTGCCAACAAGTTTAACCAAAATTTAGATTTGAAAACCAAGTAAACAAGTTGGATAACTCACGAACAAGGTTGGACAGACTTGGACAGCAAGCCACGACAACAAAGAAACTTCGGATAGCAAGGACACAAAACACGATGAAACCCTAGTGACTGAAATTCGGACAGGTTTGCAAAGGCAACTATGGCAAAATTGAAGACGTACGACAAGACACAAGCACGGACAAAATTCAACCCAACAAAACACACGTACGGTCAAAATTTTAGTGCTCACGATAAAATGCAAACATGGACAGAAATTGATGCCAATGAAGGACCAAACTTCAGACAGATTTGTGACACGAGAAACACAAAACTTCGGACAGGTTATGAGACACAACAAGTAAGCAACTACGGCCAGAAATTTTGACCAAACACACGACTAAATGGTAAAGCATCGAGCAAGCACACGACGGCCAGATTTGACACTACGGGCAAGACGTGCAAACGAACAAAAGTGCGGACAGCATATTTTTTTTTTTAACAATGCAGCGGAAATAACAAACCCTAGAATGACTAGATGGACAAGAGAAATGGATACCTCAACCAGTTCTGAAGCCAACAAAAGTGCGGTTAACTTGTTCCGAGACACGTAGCACGATTGCCCAAGGATCTAGACGGATGATCAATCGTTTGGATTACGGAACCTAGAACCAAGATGGACGACTCAACTTGGTAGAAGGTGGTAGAACAGCGACTCTAATTGAGATGGTTACTCAAGTAGATAGGCTGGATGAACAACCAAGAACGTCACACGAGATTGCTCGAGAACCCTTGCCATGCAAGTAAGAATGTAACTCTCGGTTTTGGAAGAGAAACAAAGTAAAATTTTATTATCAATGATGTCTAATCCTTTGCTCGTACAAGAGGAGCCTTTTTATAGGTTAGAAACCTATGAGCCTAATCCGTTTTGGTCAAGGATTGGTGGCCCATCTACCTAAACTAGAAAAGGAACTCGATCCACTCTTGAACATGAATGGGCCGATTATTTGACTCCAATAACTAATAAACTATTAATTAAAACATGACTAACAAGCCAGCTAACAACTAATGACTCGATGATGATCAAAATCGACTAACAACTCATACGACTAATAATGCTAACATTCGGCCCAGCCTTTTAAGGACACGTGTGGCCCTCAATCATTGCCTCATGGGTTTGGATCAATGTGTAGACACTCCACGTCCAAGCCTTCAATGTTCCTATAGACCCCCTTGGACACTTCGAACTCTCACTTGGTCCTCCGTGCATCACCATCATTGACATATTGGTTTTGAAAACCACAATCTTGAAGTTCTTGGAACTTTAGTTGGGATTTTTGAAGCCAACCAAAATCTATCTTGATCAAATCGTGAAATCTTGGATTGTTTGCGGAGGAAATCATCTTCAATTTTCATGTTTCTTGAATTCTGGAAATTAACATCTTAAATTCTTGAAAGAATCTTGAAGTTTCTAGGTTTTGGGAACCAAATCTTGGTAAACAACAAGACTGCAAAATTCCAACTGCCAAAATCCTTGTCTTCACCACAACAATCTTCATTCTTGATCAAGAACATTTTAGCCACGAAATTTGACTCTTCTTGGCTGATTAAAAAAAAATAAAAACAAAGGAAGAAGAAGAACATTCAGCCACAAAATTTGACTCTTGAAAGCTTTCAGATTTGACCATTGATTGTGATAAATGCCTTCCTAAAAGCTGACCATCAAAAAAAAAGGAGCACCAAAACAACCACCAACCCTACTCCAATTCCAAGTTGGATTTGACTAGTTTAGTCCAACATGAATAAGGCTGTCCAGATTTACTTCAATTTCATTTTTATAGCTTGTTAAATCCTTATTGGGATAGGAAAAGGGGATTAGTTCCAGAATAATCCAAGAATTTCCACTATCCATTATTTCCTAAATTGCTGCAACAAGAACAAGTGTTGGTGCACTCTTTAGGCATTTGTTTTTGAGTCAAATCTTTATAGCTTTCTTGAATCAGTTGTTTAGCTTATTTTTCCAGTAATTTCCAGCCAGAGTAGTGTCCAAATTTCCAGCTCTTGTGTAGAGTCATTTGCCAAGTTTTTGTGTTGCGTAACTAGTAGTCCTTTTGTCGTGCATCTATGCACATTTTTCCAGCAAATTCCAGCAGATTTTTTTCAGTTCTTTTGAGTCATTTTCGTCTTATACCTCCTCAAATTTCCAGCTTATAACGAGCCACATTTGAGTAGATTCTTGTGCGAAGCTAGTTGAACTTTTCAGGGAAATTTTCTACTTTCTTCAAGTGAAGCAAGCAGGACCTTGAGAACATAATTGCAAGAATTATTTGAAGACAAAAAAAAATTAGAGTGAATACATGAGCGCGAGTGCATACACGTGAGAGAGCAAGTGAGGACACACAATTTGTTTTTTTGTTGTCTTTGCTTGAATTGCAGGCTATTCAATCATGTCACAAGAAGGAGGACGGAGTAATCCACCACCAAGTACCCCTCTATTTGACGTGAAATTGTTGACAGAGGCGTTGGAGGCAAAGTTCAAGAAGATGTTGGATGACGCCTTGGAACCAATTCATAGTGAGATTTATCGCAACAAAAGCTCTCCAAGTACATCTCAGCGGGAAGTCCAAAATTATGGAGTCCGAAAGTTCAAATGGTGAGGAGGAACTCATTAGGCGTCCTATGTCTCAACAAAGGACTCGAGGACGTTCTTCCGATCCTTTCAAAAGCATCAAAATGAAAATTCCAAAATTTAAAGGAAGGTCGGATCCGGAGGCATATTTGGAATGAGAATCGAAGGTTGAGATGATTTTTGCTTGTCAAGACTACATGGATGAGCAAAAGGTGAAGTTGGCTGTGATTGAGTTTAGTGAATATGCCGTTGTGTGGTGGGACCAGCTTACTAAATCACGACGAAGGAGTAGGCTACCAGAAATCATGTCTTGGACCGAGTTGAAGGGCATGATGAGAACCCAATTTGTGCCGAGCCACTATTATAGAGATTTGTACCAACGGTTACAAACTCTTACACAAGGCACTAGGAATGTTAATGAGTATCACAAAGAGATGGAGATCCTTATGCTTAGGGCCGATGTACAAGAAGACAAAGAAGCTGATACGCTCCTCGATCAACACGTTTTGAGACACGTAGCACGTTTGCCCAAGGATCTAGCGAGGTTGTCCAACGCTTGGGTTGCGGGACCTAAAACAAAACGGACCACACGAATTGATTGAAGGTGGTAGAACGACAATTTCAATTGAGGTGAATACTCTAGTGGATAGGTCGGTAGAACAATCATGGACATTCGCGAGATTGCTCAAGAACCCTTGCCAAGCAAGTTAAGGTTCGATTGCTCTCAATAATTTGAAGAGAAACAAATCAGAATTTTATTATAAAACTTGTGTACCCGTTAACCGTACAAAGTGAGCCTTTATATAGGCTAAGGGGCTAATGAAACCCTAAGAAACTAGCTAAGGAGGGTCGGCCACTCCTTGGACAAGATGGGCCGGCCCATGACTCAAATAAAATAATCTAATCCAACTCTAAACAATTGAACCTAACACTAAAGCCTAGGGCCTAGTCGACCATCCCCACATGGGGGTCCACTCAACTCTTCACGGGTTCTCTTCGTGGGCTTGGATCATTGTGTAGACAACTTGATTATCACCTTCCAAGCCTTCAATATCCCCGATGGACTCCTTGTTGGTCTTGAACATTTCGCACAAGAGCTTGAAGGGACTCTTTGAAGCGCTTGGTCTGTGCAAGTGAGACTGGGCCCAATGGAACTCGAACTGGATCATTACTTGGGCTAAGGCCCGTGCACACATCAGTCCCCCACTTGAGAAGGATTTGTCCTCAAATCTAGATTCTCCTCGCCAAGAAATGGGCTCAAGTCTGCGACATTAAAAGTCGCGCTAACATTGTACTCCCCAGGTAACTCCAATTTGTAGGCGTTGTCATTGACTCGTTGGAGCACTCGAAACGGGAAACAAATTGCAGCCTCTTCATTTGACTCAATAGTTTGGAGGATGATCTTCATGTTTGCATCATTCCCCTCCTCTTGAAAGCGATTTGGCCTCAAATTGACGATACGCTTAGAGGACAACCACGTTGGAAAGAAATGAAGGGTCACGAGCCAAGTTAAATGCCGTTTGGCCAGCCTCAAGGGGCTCTCAAACAAGGACATTCGCCAAGGTAGGAAAGAACGTGTATAAGGCTTGCGAGAATTCCAGGTTGCAACCCAAAACTCTCTAATTAGCCTTCGAGCATGGACTGTCATGATGTTACCTACACAATAAATCACATAGTGAGTAGCCGTAGGTATAAAACTATGCAATGGCTTACTAGTCACGTGCACAAGAAAAGGATCTTCATAATTATGCTCATTGAAGTTAGAGAAATCCTGAATCGGGTTGTACAAGGTGGTATAGTTCGGCCCTTCTTCGCAACATGCAGCTGGAACAAGCATGAAATCAGGTTGCAATTCTTTGGTCAAGGCTGAAAATTTTCGGACAGCTATACTACCTACAAAAATGAAATAAGTTTCAGCTTGTGTCGAACCAGAAATTGGATAAAGAAGCAATGGGACATCGTTAGCTAAATGGTAAGAAGGTGTGGAACAAGATTTAAATGCGAAAACTCCCTTTGACACTTCGATATTCCTTCCACCAATGGTGTGGACAGGTTTGCATTGACATTGTTCCATGAATTGATACCAAAGAAATTTAGCTCCTAGAAGACAAACTCCATGGAAACTCACAAAGTGTCCAAGTGACTTCGGAATGGAACATGCCATGACCATCTCTACTTGACCTTGTTTAATATGCACAAAAGAAGAAATACTAAACAAAACACATGTCAGCCTGTTAGCAAACCAAATGTTCGCACTTTCAACTTTGGCAAACATGGTCAACTCCTCCTCTTTACTCTTCACTAAGGCCAAATTATCCTTGCCTTTTCCCACTCCATTCTTCTCGGACCATTGTTCACTCATTGTACTTGAGGTTTGATTTTCATTGTCTAGCTCATGTTCATGGCTCGGCTACGACTCATTCATATGTGGCTCTTCAATCAACGAGGGACTAGAATGAAATTTTCCTTTATTAGCACTGGTTGACACATGATTAAGTTGCTCCAAGTGTGAATCCAACACTTGGCTAATTTTTTCCATCATAGAATCAACCAATGCTTTAGTCCTACTTCGAAAATCATCCTTTGATTCACGAGGCTTGGACTCAATTCGAGAATTCTCAAACTCCTTGTCTTGATTGTCAAGGCACTTCTTAGATGAAATCTCGTTTGCTTGAGGTTGACCTCGATTTAGATGCTCGGGGCAAACTTCTTTGCTCCTTCTCATACTCATCACAATCACGTTTATACCTTTCATATGCACACGAGGCACGGTAACGTACCATCTCCTCCCAGAGTGAACAAAACTCACGAGAGGCTCCTTTTGAGAGGCTCAGTCTCCAAGAATTCTTGATTGTATGAGCAAGATGCAACTCCATTAGGCATGATTGACGGTTAGCAGAGAAAAAATTTTCCTCCCACACACAAGCTCACGTATGTACACTCTACTCTCATGTATCACTCCAAATGCACTCAAATAATCATACCAAAATTCCTTACTTTGCCTGTTTGAGCAGTAGAGAAATGCCGTACAAAATCCAAAAATTGTTTACCAAACTTTCGCACAAGAGTAACCAAGAATGAAGACACAATTTGGAAACAATTTGGACACAATGATTTTGGCAATTTCCTAAGGCGGATATATTTGGAATACGCGAGAATGGAAAAAAGAAATAAGAAACCCTAGTTTCCTAATTCGATTGGGCTTGGTAAATTGGAAAAAGGAGAGTTATCCAAGCTGTCCACTTAGTTATCTAATTGAATTTGGAAACAAGTTAGTTTTGGAAACCATTTGGAAAACCTTTTCTTCTTGTAACGACTTTTAGGAACTTCCAAATTCTATCCAAGAAGGATTGCGCAAATCTGATTAGTTTAGGAAACCTTTTTGGAAAACCCCCTTTCTTTCTTGTAACAACTTTTAGAAGGTTCCAAATTCTACTCCAAGTAGTATTGCGCAAATCAGAAATTTCCTTCCCACAATTCGATTGCCTTCCTTTTTTTTCTCTCTTGTTTTGTTTTGCCAACCGATCCTTCCTTCTCTTTTTTTTTTCGTTTCTGTTTTGTTCCCTTTTTTTTTGACTTGTAACAAACAAATACAACACAAAGCTTTGACCGAATGGATTATTGTTTTTCCAGATTTGTGTTCGGCCAATTCAATCGCACAAGACACCTTCAAGAACTTCAAGATCCTTCAAGAACTTTCAAGGAGATTATCAAGAACTTCAAGATTGTGGTCAAGAAATTCAACAAACTCAAGATTATTGTAGGTTCTCTCAAGATTCACAAATTGCCAACAAATTTCACAAAAATTCAGATTTGAAAACCAAGTAAACAAGTTGGATAACTCACGAACAAGGTTGGACAGACTTGGACAGCAAGCCACGACAACAAAGAAACTTCGGATAGCAAGGACACCAAAACACGATGAAACCCTAGTGACTGAAATTCGGACAGGTTTGCAAAGGCAACTATGGTAAAATTGAAGACGTACGACAAGACACAAGCACGGACAAAATTCAACGCAACAAAACACACGTACGGTCAGAATTTTAGTGCTCACGATAAAATGCAAACATGGACAGAAATTGATGCCAATGAAGGACCAAACTTCGGACAGATTTGTGACACGAGAAACACAAAACTTCGGACAGGTTATGAGACACAACAAGGAAGCAACTACAGCCAGAAATTTTGACCAAACACACGACTAAATGGTAAAGCAACGAGCAAGCACAAGACGGCCAGATTTGACACTACGGGCAAGACGTGCAAACGAACAAAAGTACGGACAGCATATTTTTTTTTTTAACAATGCAGCGGAAATAACAAACCCTAGAATGACTAGATGGACAAGAGAAATGGATACCTCAACGCAGGGATATCGTGTAGGCATAACAAAATAGTTTGGGCGAGTTACATTTGTATCGAGACAGCTTAGCAAAGCAATAGATTGCCCAAGGATCTTAGACGGAATGATCAATCGTCTCTCGCGATATGCGGAACCTAGAACCACAATGTATGGACGTGGCTCCAACTTCGGTGAGACAGAGAGAAGAGAGAAAATCAGCGACTCTAATTGAGATGGTTACTCAAGTAGATAGGCTGGATGAACAACCAAGAACGTCACACGAGATTGCTTGGGAAACCTTGCCATGCAAGTAAGGATGTAACTCTCGGTTTTGGAAGAGAAACAAAGTAAAATTTTATTATCAATGATGTCTAATCCTTTGCTCGTACAAGAGGAGCCTTTTTATAGGTTAGAAACCTATGAGCCTAATCCGTTTCGGTCAAGGATTGGTGGCCCATCTACCTAAACTAGAAAAGGAACTCGATCCACTCTTGAACATGAATGGGCCGATTATTTGACTCCAATAACTAATAAACTATTAATTAAAACATGACTAACAAGGCAGCTAACAACTAATGACTCGATGATGATCAAAATCGACTAACAACTCATACGACTAATAATGCTAACATTCGGCCCAGCCTTTTAAGGACATGTGTGGCCCTCAATCAATGCCTCATGGGTTTGGATCAATGTGTAGACAACTTGATTAGCCACGTCCAAGCCTTCAATGTTCCTATAGACCCCTTGTTGACCTTGGACACTTCGAACTCTCACTTGGTCATCACCATCCGTGGGGTCATCACCATCCGTGCACATATCATTGAAGTTCTTGATTGTTTAAAACCACAATCTTGAAGTTCTTGGAACTTTAGTTGGGATTTTTGAAGCCAACCAAAATCTATCTTGATCAAATCGTGAAATTTTGGATTGTTTGGGGAGGAAATCATCTTCAATTTCATGTTTCTTGAATTCTGGAAATTAACATCTTGAATTCTTGAAAGAATCATGAAGTTTCTAGGTTTTGGGAACCAAATCTTGGTAAACAACAAGGCTGCAAAATTCCAACTGCCAAAATCCTTGTCTTCACCACAACAATCTTCTTTCTTGATCAAGAACATTTTAGCCACGAAATTTGACTCTTCTTGGCTGATTAAAAAAAATAAAAACAAAGGAAGAAGAAGAACATTCAGCCACAAAATTTGACTCTTGAAAGCCTCCAGAATTGACCATTGATAAGAAGAAAAACATTCAGCCATGAAATTTGACTCTTGAAAGCCAGCCTTCCTAAGCCACAAAATTTGACTCTTGAAAGCTTTCAGATTTGACCATTGATTGTGATAAATGCCTTCCTAAAAGCTGACCATCAAAAAAAAAAAAGAGCACCAAAACAACCACCAACCCTACTCCAATTCCAAGTTGGATTTGACTAGTTTAGTCCAACATGAATAAGGCTGTCCAGATTTACTTCAATTTCGTTTTTATAGCTTGTTAAATCCTTATTGGGATAGGAAAAGGGGATTAGTTCCAGAATAATCCAAGAATTTCCACTATCCATTATTTCCTAAATTGCTGCGACAAGAACAAGTGTTGGTGCACTCTTTAGGCATTTGTTTTTGAGTCAAATCTTTATAGCTTTCTTGAATCAGTTGTTTAGCTTATTTTTCCAGTAATTTCCAGCCAGAGTAGTGTCCAAATTTCCAGCTCTTGTGTAGAGTCATTTGCCAAGTTTTTGTGTTGCGTAACTAGTAGTCCTTTTGTCGTGCATCTATGCACATTTTTCCAGCAAATTCCAGCAGATTTTTTTCAGTTCTTTTGAGTCATTTTCGTCTTATACCTCCTCAAATTTCCAGCTTATAACGAGCCACATTTGAGTAGATTCTTGTGCGAAGCTAGTTGAACTTTTCAGGGAAATTTTCTACTTTCTTCAAGTGAAGCAAGCAGGACCTTGAGAACATAATTGCAAGAATTATTTGAAGACAAAAAAAAATTAGAGTGAATACATGAGCGCGAGTGCATACACGTGAGAGAGCAAGTGAGGACACACAATTTGTTTTTTTGTTGTCTTTGCTTGAATTGCAGGCTATTCAATCATGTCACAAGAAGGAGGACGGAGTAATCCACCACCAAGTACCCCTCTATTTGACGTGAAATTGTTGACAGAGGCGTTGGAGGCAAAGTTCAAGAAGATGTTGGATGACGCCTTGGAACCAATTCATAGTGAGATTTA